>NC_057835.1:37666515-37969545 GCF_910594005.1 Cervus elaphus | reverse complement strand
ATCACCAGATGGTCTACACTGAAATCAGATTGATTATATTCTTTGCAGCCAAAGATGGAGAAGCTCTATACAGTCAGCAAAAACAAGACCAGGAGCTGACTGGGGCTCAGATCATGAACTCCTTATTGCCAAATTCACACTGAAATTGAAGAAAGTGGAGAAAACCACGAGACCATTCAGGTATGACCTAAATCAAATCCCTTATGACTATACAGTTGAAGTGAGAAATAGATTTAAGGGACTAGATCTGATAGACATAGTGCCTGATGAACTATGGATGGAGGTTTGTGACACTGTACAGGAGACAGGAATCAAGTCCATACCCATGAAAAAGAAATGCAAAAAAGCAAAATGGCTGTCTGAGGAGGCATTACAAATAGCTGTGAAAAGAAGGGAAGCAAAAAGCAAAGGGGAAAAGGAAAGATATACCCATTTAAATGCAGAGTTCCAAAGAATAGCAAGGAGAGATAAGAAAGCCTTCCTCAGTGATTAATGCAAAGAAATAGAGGAAAACAATAAAATGGGAAAGACTAGAGATCTCTTCAAGAAAATGAGAGATACCAAGGGAACATTTTATGCAAAGATGGGCTCAATAAAGGACAGAAATGGTAGGGACCTAACAGAAGCAGAAGATATTAAGAAGAGGTGGCAAGAATACACAGAAAAACTGTACAAAAAAGACCTTCATGACCCAGATAATCATGATGGTGTGATCACTCATCCTGGAATGTGAAGTCAAGTGGACCTTAGGAAGCATCACTGAGTACAAAGCTAGCGGAGGTGATGGAATTCCAGTTGAGCTATTTCACATCCTGAAGGATGATGCTGTGAAAGTGCTGCTCTCAATATGCCAGCAAATTTGGAAAACTCAGCAGTGGTCACAGGACTGGAAAAGGTCAGTTTTCATTCCAATCCCAAAGAAAGGCAATGCCAAAGAATGCTCAAACTACCACACAATTGTATTCATCTCACCCACTAGTAAAGTAATGCTTAAAGTTCTCCAAGCCAGGCTTCAGCAATACGTGAACTGTGAACTTCCAGATGTTCAAGCTGGTTTTAGAAAAGGCAAAGGAACCAGAGATCAAATTGCCAACATTCACGGGATCATTGAAAAAGCAAGAGAGTTCCAAAAAACATCTATTTCTGCTTTATTGGCTATGCCAAAGCCTTTGACTGTATGGATCACAATAAACTGTGGAAAATTCTGAAAGAGATGGGAATACCAGACCACCTGACCTGCCTCCTGAGAAACCTGTATACAGGTCAGGAAACAACAGTTTGAACTGGACATGGAACAACAGACTGGTTCCAATAGGAAAAGATGTATGTCATCACTGTATATTGTCACCCCACTTATTTAACTTAGATGCAGAGTACGTCGTGAGAAACGCTGCGCTGGAGGAAGCACAAGCTGGAATCAAGATTGCTGGGAGAAATATCAATAACCTCAGATATGCAGATGACACCACCCTTATGGCAGGAAGTGAAGAAGAACTAAAGAGCCTCTTGATGAAAGTGAAAGAGGAGAGGGAAAATGCTGGCTTAAAGTTCAACATTCAGAAAACTAAGATCATGATATCTGGTCCCATCACTTCATGGCAAATAGATGGGGAAACAGTGGAAACAGTGGCTGACTTTATTTTTCTGGGCTCCAAAATCACTGCAGATGGTGATTGCAGTAATGAAATTAAAAGACGCTTACTCCTTGGAAGGAAAGTTATGACCAACCTAGATAGCATAGTAAAAAACAGAAACATTATTTTACCTACAAAGGTTCATCTAGTCAAGGCTATGGTTTTTCCAGTGGTCATGTATGGATGTGAGAGTTGGACTATAAAGCTGAGTGCCGAAGAATTGATGCTTTTGAACTGTGGTGTTGGAGAAGACTCTTGAGAGTCCCTTGGACTGCAAGGAGATCCAACCAATCCATCCTAAAGGAGATCAGTCCTGGGTGTTCATTGGAAGGACTGATGTTGAAGCTGAAACTCTAATACTTTGGCCACCTAATGCGAAGAGCTGACTCATTTGAAAAGACCCTGATGCTGGGAAAGATTGAGGGCAGGAGGAGAAGGGGATAACAGAGGATGAGATGGTTGGATGGCATCATCAACTCAATGGACATGGGTTTGGGTGGACTCCAGGAGTTGGTGATGGACAGGGAGGCCTGGCGTGCTGCGATTCATGGGGTCGCAAAGAGTCGGACATGACTGTGTGACTGAACTGAACTGAACTGAACTGAACTGAATGGTCTGGAGCCAAACCTGCATAATCTCCAGGTCTGTCTGTGTACCATTAGTGTAAGAACAGTACTGTCAGATAGTGCCAGTAAAAGTCCATGTAGTCAAAAGTGTGGTTTTTCCAGTAGTCATGTATGGATGTGAGAGTTGGACTAAAGAAGGCTGAACACCAAAGAACTGATGTTTTCAAATTATAGTGCTGGAGAAGACTCTTGAGAGTCCCTTGGACTGCAAGGAGATCAAACCAGTCAATCCTAAAGCAAATCAATTCTGAATATTCATTGGAAGTACTGATGCTGAAAGTCCAATACTTTAGCCGCCTGATGTGAAAAGCCAACTCAATGGAAAAGATCTTGATCATAGGAAAGATCAAAGGGAACAGGGGAAGGGGCTGGCAGAGGATGAAATGGTTAGATAGCATCACTGACTCAGTGGACACAAATGTGAGCAAACTTCGAGAAATAGTGGAAGACAGAGGAGCCTGGTGTGCTGTAATCCATGGAGTTGGGTCGCAGAGTCAGACTGGACTTGACAACTGATTAAGTGCTGTCACACAGTGGGTGCTCAAAAGATGTCTGTTAGATGAATGGATACGTGAAACCAATCCATTTTACCTATTTGATAGCAATGGAAAAGCTGTCTCCCATTAGATTCACAAAGTTGCATGTCTGAGAATAAATTTCAGTCCCTCAGACTTTTCTTCATTCCTTTTCATCACGTTTCTCTCCGATCATAAAATTCCTGTGTTTTCTAAAGGTGCCACTAATTTGTTTGTTGCATGGATGCCAAACACACTTGCCAAAAGGGAGTAAGCAGGAATCCTGCCATGCCATATTCTGTATTCTTTAAAACCACGGAAAGCCACTGTCTAAGAATTAAACTGACAACTCCTGCGGAACAATCGGCCCTTACTGGCAAATCTTCCAGATCACTAGATTGGTTTTAGAAACCAGACCAGAGACAACACGCACATACAAAACCCAGCCAGATTCTCACACAAGGTTTTAACATCACCCTCCATATTTTGGGACAGATGAAAGGGTAATTGGAGGCCTGTGGAAAATATGAGTTTTTCTTTGCTTCTCATATATCCCTTCACATTCTAGAAGGGAAGGAAATGACTTATGTAATGTTATGATAGTATTAAATGACTATTGTTTCCATGCTTATGTTAACCACCTCAGGCAGGTTGGGGTGTGGGTTCTGGCTTACCCGTGGAGGGAACCACACAAGTCAGAAGAGTGTTTCAGTTTTCTCCCCAAAATGAATGGAGCAGCAGCACTGAACACAGACTTCCAAAAACCAGAGGTTCTGCTCTTCTGGTCCAATGATGTGCTTAACAGGGAAGAGGAAATGAAATTAAGCGAAAACAGGTTTCCAAAAACAGTGTCTTTGCCAGCCAAATCAAAGTCCAAAAAAATGTTAACAGACCATGATTATATCCTTGGAAAAGGATGATCCAAAACATGATCCATCAGGAAAAAGACAGTTGAGTCCAAGGTATTCCTTGAAAGGGAATCCCGGTAGGATACGAAGTAGCTCCAGCTTTCCTTATGGTGAAAACGTCGCCCCTCTTCTCCCCAATCTCGTCCATGTATCCACCATGCCAAAACCCCATTGCAAAGCCACCTCCCCAGCCTGGTAAGACGAGAAGGACCCAGCAGAGTAGGCGGCCACAGTTCTAAGTTCCAAATGTGTCCTGCAACCATCTAAGGAAAATTAAACATTTGGTTACTAAGCTCTATGTAAGCATGCTTCCAGATGGTTAAGGCGCTCCAAAAAATGAATTGACACTTTTTTCTCACATGCTTATTCTATTATGGCTAATATTATGTCATCACCCATACACTTAGGCTCTGGCATTTATTTGTACACCTGGATCCTGCTGGTTATTTCCCAGAATTAACATCTTTCCTTATGCCTATTTTTTTAAATGCATGCCTTGACTTTTCTGCTTCATATTATAGAGTTTTGTGATTTCTACTGTCCCTCACATGTTTTCATTTGTTATTTACAAGTTCTTCTCACATTTACATGGACCAGATTAACTGGTGTAGCACCAAAGATTTTCCCTTAGAAAATTAAAGGTAGTCCTAATTTATTCACCAGATACCAATTTTGAACAGGAAAGAGCATAGGGCATAAGCTTTCCTACATTTGTCATATCAAAAAAAAAAAAAAAAGAATAACATGAATTACACACACATGATATGGGTTGATATTTGAGCTTTGAACGATTTGGGAATCCCATCATTTGTTATTCAATTTATCTACTGAAGTGAATTATAAGAACAAAAGTCCATTTAAATCAGTGGTACTGCCTGAAAATTCTCATTCATATAGTTGAAAATTCCCTATAGATGTTCAGCTCATACACATGTAGACTTCCTTCCTTCTGTCCTTCCTCCTTCCTTCCCTTTCTACACCTGACTAGCTACTAGAAACATTTATTGAACAAAGTTGTTTTTTTTAATTAAAATATAGTTTATTTACAATGTTGTATCACTTTCAGGTATACAGCAGAGTGACTCAACTACACACATTAATATGTACGTGTATGTGTATGTATGTGTATGTGTGTATACATATGTAGAGACTTTTAATTTTTTTGCATTATAGTTTATTATAGGACATTGATTATATTCACCTGTGCTGTACAGCAGATCCTTGTTGTTTATCTGTTTCATATATAGCAGTTTGTATCTGCTAATCCTAAACTTCTAATTTATCCCTTCCCCACCCCCCCTTCCTTTTTGGTAACCTTAATTTTGTTTTCTATGTCTGTGAGTTTGTTTCTGTTTTGCCAAATAAGTTCATTTGTATCATATTTTAGATTCCACATATAAGTGATATCATATGGTATTTGTCTTTCTCTTTCTGACTTACTTCATTTAGTATGATGATCTCTAGATCCATTTGCTACATGCCATTTGCTACAAATGGCATTATTTTATTCTCTTTATGGCTGAGTAGAATTCCATTGTATGTATGTACCACATCTTCTTTATCCATTTTTTGTTAATGGACATTTAGGTTGTTTCCATGTCTTGTTTATTATGAATAGCATTGCTATGAACATAGGGGTGTATGTATCTTTTAGAATTAGAGTTTTCATCTTTTCTGGATATATGCCCAGGAGTGGGATAGCTGAATCATATGGTAGTTCTATTTTTAGTTTTTTTAAGGAAGCTCCATACTGTTTTCCATAGTGACTGCATCAATTTACATTCCCACCAAGAGTGTAAGTGGTGAGCAAAGATATATATTGTTATGTTTCAAAGTATAACATCTCTTACATTATTGGCCAAGTTTTGACTTATTCTTTATTCATTCAACTCACATTTATTAATTAAGTGGCTATTGTGTACAAGTTACTGTGCTAGGTGCTCAGAATACTCAAGAGACTTAGATTACTGAGGAAAATAATGTATGTACATAATGATAATGCAAGGTATCACAATTAAGAGGACAAAAGAACCACAAGGGAAGCACAGATAGAAGCCTAGGGAAAGTCAGAGGAATAATTTTAGGTGGAGAACACTCAGGAAAGGCTTCCTGAAAGAAGTTGGTTTTTTGTTTTTAAGACTGAACAATGAATTCACAAGCATTTGTGTGGTACATGTAAATTTCTCCCATGTTATTTTAATCATTTGTTTGTCTCTCTCAGTTATTACACAGCAAGTGTCTTGAGGGCAAGAGATACTGTTTGGTCCACATTTATTTTTTCTAATACCTAGGAAAAGTGCCTGGAATGTGCTCAGTAAATGTTTGTTGAATAACATTATTAATAATTAATTTGGTCATAGGGGAAATTCCAGGCAGGGGCCACAGAGAGCAGCTGACTACAGACAGAGTCTTTTGATTCTATCATTTGGCAAATACAGAATCTTTCAGCTATGGAAAATAAAGCAATACGTTTCTTGTTTCATCTGAAAGTTTATTTTGATTTGAAACAAACTTCCTTGTCTTCTCCCCATGTCTGGCTGCACGTCTTCACTGGCTGTGCCCACATGGGCTGAGAGACAACAGAACTCAGGGTAGAAGCTTCCTCTTCCCACCCAGGTCCCTGAGCAGCTTCCTGGCCTGGGTAGGGGCTTCATTCACAGCCCCTCCAACATGTGGGAATGTCTCACTATGGCTACACTGAGGATTAACCAAACTCGGGCAAGTGTTTGGAGAGATTTAGAGAAAGGTCCCCATAGACCTACAAGGTATTAATGCAATGGAATGTTTAGAAAGTCAAGCAGCTTGGCTAAATTTTTCAAACTAGCGAGGTTCTCTGTTGGAATTACTGCTATGTTCTCATTTCCAAAAGAGTATATATAGTCCGTTACCATCCACAGCATGAAAAAAGACTTAGGGAAAGGAGAGAGAGAAACAAAGTGTGAAGCCTGTATCACTTCAATATCTGTGTGTGTGTGTGTGTGTGTGTGTGTGTGTGTGTGTGTGTCTGAGGCAGGCAATGTCTAGTGGGGAAGGACTAGGGAAAGAGTATGTTAAATAACTAGATAAAAAGTCTCCTTCCAAGAGGTTCCATGAGTGGATAAAAGAAGGGAAACCCTTTCCCATTAACTGGAATACTGGGAATATTCTCCTCTAGTCTCAGCACTGTCTATATCAGTTAAGTGATAGTGAAGAACCTTTAATTTTTTAAAAGGTACTTAGTAGTAATTTCAGTTGAGTTTGAGAGGTGAATAAAAACAAAACAAACCTTGTAATCTCAAAGTCATATTCATTAATACTCCTCACTTTGGTCAAGCTAGGTGCCTGGGAAGGGCATTGGCTTGTCAACTCTTAACAGAGGTATGTGACAACAGCATCTTACATTCTATGGCACTGGCAGCTTAGTAAGTATGGTCACATTTTTTAAAAATTAATTTATCCACTTTAATTGGAGGCTAATAATACTTTACAATATTGTGGTAGTTTTTGCCATACATTGATATGAATCAGCCACAGGTATACATGTGTCCCCCGGTCCCAAATGCCCCTTGCACCTCCCTCCCCATCCCATCCCTCTGGGTTGTCCCAGTGCACCGGCTTTGAGTGCCCTGTTTCATGCATTGAACTCGGACTGGTCATCTATTTCACAGTATGGTCACATTTATGACTTTTTGGACCCTAAGAGAGTCAGAAGCCAGACATTTGAAGCCCAGTTTAATAGATAAAGAAATAGAATCAAGTTAAATATATTTATTTCTGTAAAACTGTTAATTAGTGATTGAGCCCCTTCATAAATGCCATTTCATTCTTATACCAGCCCCATAAGAGAAGGGTTCTTCTCTTTCATTACGGGTGAGGATTTCTTCAAATCAAAGCAATTAGGTTCTTTCCAAAATATCACAGAATTTATCAAATAGTGACACTAGATTAATCGGCCATTAGAGCACCAACACTATTGTTTAATCACAGTGAAGGGTCAGTCGCTCAGTCATGTCTGACTCTTTGCAACCCCATGGACTGTAGCCCACCAGGCCCCTCTGTCCAAGGAATTCTCCAGGCAAGAATACTGGAGTGGGTTGCCATCCCCTTCTCCGGGGCAACTTCCTGACCCAGTGATCGAACCCAGGTCTCTCACACTGCAGGCAGATTCTTTACTGTCTGAGCCACCAGTGAAGCCCCTCTTTAATCACACTCCTTTATTAATTTGACAACCTATGTATAAGAGCACCCACTATGCATCAAACACTATTCTGGGTACTTCAGATATATCAGCATTGTGATGTTTACATGCTCAAAACAGAGATAAATGAGTGACTTTACAATTCTGTGTGTGTGCACACACTTACTGAGTCTCTGTAGGAACAACTGATTTGAAGTGAATTTACCAGGACTTAACGTCACAACTGGAAATAGCTTCTATGTTTTCAGCAAGCACTGTTTAAGTGATTCAGTAGCCATTGCCAAGATTCTTCCACACTACTTAGACAGAATCCAGTGACTACACCTCAAAAGAACCACCCCTGGGGTCTTAACTGCTAAACGTAGTTTCACAACCCATAGTCTTGGTCTCAGACCCCACTGTTGGAGAAAGGATAAACTAGTAATATGGCTAAGGATACTGGTATTAAATAATGTCTATATTTTGTTTGTGGTTCAAAGAATCTGATGATCCCATTTTAAATTAGAAAATAAAATGTTTATATTTTGTTTAAGAATAAGTTGTGTCATGTAGAAGTGATTAGTTACAAGGTTTTGTGCAATTCAGCCATCTCAATTCAGGAATTTGGAGAGGGCTATGCTACCATTCAAATATTTTCTTTCTCTCAGCCCTGACTTTTTTTTTTTTTAATGTTAATTGATTTGCTCCATGAAATGCCCTGTAAAGTGGCCAGATGTTGTAAGACAACCTTGATAGTATGGGAATTCGGCAGGAGACTCCAGCAGCATAAAATGATCCTCAAGTTTCTCTAGCTCTCAATTTAGCGAAAACAAAGGCTCCCACTTTAAGTGGGATTAGAAACAATCTCCGGGATTTCACTGGCATTGTCTAAAGAAAAGAAAAATTGCTTGCTACTCCCACCACTCAACACAACAAACAGGATTTGTAAGCACAGAAGATACTATCCTGGATTGGTAGCCAGGAGACCTTGATTCATTCTTGACCCTGCTGTTGTCCGGCTGTGTGACCTTGGACAAAGCATACAGTCTCTGTGTCTCACATTTTCATTGATTAAAATGGACACTGAACACAGCTGTGCTTCCCTTATGTATGAACAAAGCACTGTGGGGAGCCAGGGGGGCAAGTAAATCCCCCAGGAGAAGTCAAAGAAGGCTTCACAGAGGAGATGACATTCGGTCTAGTTTTGGAAGGAGAAGGAGAGTTTTGCTAGCTGAAAAAGACAGGGACAGGACTCTGGGATAGGAGATTTGGTGATTGCGTAGTCAGAACCAAGAGCTATTTGCAGAGAAAATCACAAAAGGGAATGGAGAGCTGGTGTATTCAGGGGTCAGGGAAAAGCAGGGAATAAGCACAAACATACATAGGCAAGTCTGCGAGATCAGGTCCATTCAAAATTCAGGACCTCTGTGTGTCTCATTAATTTTAGATTTTATCCAGAAGGTAACCAGAAGACAACAGGAATTTTTGTTTGATCACTACTGCTTTTCAGGACAAGAAATTTTTTTTTAACCTAGGAAGATAACTCTGTTGACTATGTATAGGATGCACCAGAAGAGAAAGTAAATGATGGGGAAGAAGCCAATTAGGAAGTTACACCAGGCAAGATATAAGGGTCTGAACTTAAAACCTAGCAGATTCCAATGGCAGAAGAAACTTCTGAATTTAAAGCCTGGAAGAAGATCCCAAGGTGGATTAACATGATTTTGTGACTAGATAAGAAAAAGAGAAATCAAGAGGCTGTGACTGCTCTAATTTGAGAGGCTCTAGACTTTGCTCTCCACATCCATGGGCTCTGCATCCATGGATTCAACCAACCGTGGAACCCGTGGATGCAGAGAACCCACTGCATTGAACCACTTTATATATGGGACTTGAGCATCCACAGATTTTGATATCCACAAGGGTCCTGGAACGAATACCCTACAGATATCAAGGGACTGCCATATAGTGATTACACATAGACAGAAGTTCTCAAACTTGAGCATGCATCAGAATCACCTAGAGGGCTTATGAAAACATAGATTTCTAGACTCCAGTTCCCAAAGTTTCAACCCAGTAACAAGGTCTCAGATCTGCCACTACTCTGGGGAACACAATTTGAGAAGCACGCATGTAGGATTTCAGGGCATGAAGAGTTCAAGAGGAAGGAAGCTGTCAGGTTAATTTCCAAGCTCAGTTTGTTTGAGGAACCTATGGGGCAGGTTATATGTTTGTTGTCTAAATACCCCATCAGAGGTAAGCGCTAGGAGACCAAGAGTGTTGTCTGGTTTATGCCTGTACCACCAGTGTCTAGCATAATGTCTGGAGGAGAACAATAAAGATTTGCTAAATGAATAAAACAAAAAACAATCCAGGTAAAGACCAGAAAGCAACTAGAAATATGGGTCCATGAATTTTGTCCAGAAGTCACATCTGTTCATATGGATTGGAATATATAGATGGCCACTCCTTTCTCAAAGGGATCTTCCCGAGCCAGGGATCAAATCCAGGTCTCCTCCATCGCAGGCAGATTCTTCACTGTTTGAGCCACCAGGGCAGCCCATGTAGATTGAAAGATGATGGCAAATAAGGCAGTTAGATGCGTTAGAGCTGACATTTTCAAATCGTTAAAGAGTCTAGCAAAATTAGGTACAAAGTTCCACTGAGTTCATAAACGTTGAAGGTAAGTGCCGACAGAAGGCTGAAGATGGAATGCATGTTCAGGATCTCTTTCAGTTTGAGCCACAGTACAACCTGCAAAGCTGAAAACTGCTTGTTCCTAAGATGATGGAAACAAATACTAAAGGGGTATCGATGAGGACTATCCAAGGAAGGATTTCTGCACTTAGAGGCAAAGACTGGATGGTCTGTCAACCCCCTTCTAACCCTAATAGATATTATGATTCTATGATCTGAGTGAGAAGTAGGGAGCAACGATGGATTCGTGTCAACTTGAGATGAAGAACACAGTAGTTGGAGGCAGTGGTACAGCCAATGAAAATTTATCTCAGAGTGGGAAGGACAAGCATAATGAAAATACAAGAGCAAAGACACTGGAGGGAAAAAAGAAACATGTGAGTCAGGGCATGGGTGAAGTGCCAGCCATGTTAGAAACGGGAGATGGACCATTTCAGCTCTGAGTCAAGCCTATGCTACGCATAGCCTGATGAGCCTGTACACAGGGCAACATCAACTCCTCTATCTTCTCTGCCTTATTATTCAGAAGTTAATAGATTGTTGTGAGAGAATAAGCTCTTATTTAGCAAAATATCCTAGAACATCCTTGTACTGAAAAGTCACAATTTCTGAGCATTAAGAAAAGACACTTACATTCTAACTCTGGCACTTACTGCTCACACCAGATTATTTTTAGAAAGAAAACATATAAATCAGGCAACATTTCGCTGAGAAGTAAATTCTTTTATCAGTAAAGGAAATTTGTGGCCTGATAGTGATAGAACATGGCCCTCTCAAGTTAGAATATGCTTTTACCTCTGCTACTGGTTTAGAAATGCTTTAGAAATACACAAAGGATTTAAAAAAAAAAAAAATAGGAGTGCAGTGCCTCGGGGAGTACCGCTAGTTTAAATAACACATGAAAAGTATTTATGAGCCCTTTTTTATGAGGTGGTCAAAGAAAAGACCATCCAGCATGTAACATAAGACTGGCTGAAGAAGAAAGCATTTCCAAACCACATTGGAGAGTTAAGCATGAATGGAATTTTATTTCAGTCTCTATTGCTTATTTAAATGAATGGTGTTTTCAGATGGGGGCTAAATGATAATGCAGATCAAGGTGAGGCTTGCCAGGAAGAAAATATACTAGTCCATTATTCCAAGAATGTTACTAGGTAATGCTGGAGTCCTCTGAAATATATGGGTTTAGCAAAAGGAGGTTTCTGGAAGGGGTAAGCAGTTGTAATATGCCCAAGTCCATTTTGAATTCTGTGTACAGAGCGTTTTGCTAGAGTCAGGGCTTTGGAACGACTCCACATTCAGCAAACGTGGCTAGGTTGTCTACAGTCAACTGTGCTGGGCACTGCCCACATACAACCGCAACATGTGGCGACAGCCACAGTTGGCTGCAAACAGACTGTTCTCCATTTACTCCATTGTGTGATGGTCCTCTCTAAAGAGTGCTTGCTGGTAGCTTTCTTCCTCCTGAGTGGTACTGGGCCTGAACTAATCTGCTCACTGTCTCCTTCTGGGGCCTCTGTGTGACAAAGGGCATGCCCTGGTGTGTGACAGCTGGCAAAGGTTATGGGTGGTGGATGCAGCCTTGGGACAGAACAAAGATAACTGGCCCCTAGAGGCATTCAACGGAGATCCTTGGCCTCATTAATTCCCTGTCTTCTAATGAGCAGCTGTCCTGTGAGTTGTATCAATAACAAATTGTAATGGTAAAATGTTCCCTCTGGCCACCCATTGATTGAGTTCCATAGCTGTGTCAAGAGCACTGTTGTCTTGTTCATCCCCTCAATGAATGCTAAGTGCTCCTGGCCATTCACTCACTCATCCCATGAACACTGACTGAGAGCCATCTGCATCCTAGGCACTCTGCTGAGTTGTCACCTAACTTCATGATCTTCCAACAAATTCCTTTTGATTTTACAAACATCATATGGCATACTAAATCTGCAGCTAGTGTTTCCAGATGTGAAAAGAAAACTGTTTAAAAATTTAAAATGGAGTCCATCTGATCATCAACATCCTTCCTCCTCAAAAAGCCCACATTTCAAGTTCAGCAGTATCAAGCAAGGTCCACATCTTATAACATTACACTTAGGAGATAAAACCAGTCAACCCTAAAGGAATAACCCTTCGGAAGGACTGACGCTGAAGCTCTAATACTTTAGCCACCTGATGCGGAGAGCCAACTCATTGGAAAAGACCCTGATGCTGGGAAAGATTGAGGGCAGGAGAAGAGGGTAGCAGAGGATGAGAGGGTTAGATAGCATCACTGACTCAATGGACATGAACTTGAGCAACCTCCAGAGATAGTGGAGGATAGGGAAGCCTGGCGTGCTGCAGTCCGTGGCGTTGCAAAGTGTCAGACACGACCAAGTGACTGAACAACAACATTTAATAGTTGCATTGTTGAATGAAACTTAGAAAAAGAGCTACAATCTTAGGCAACTTGTGAATCTATACAACAGCTTTAAAATATTTTACAAGGTGAGGGAAAAAATTGGCTGATAGGAAATTCAATTTTCAGGTGTATGTGCCCAGTTTCTAAGTCATGTCCAACTCTTTGTGACCCCATGGAGCCCACCAGGCTCTTCTGTCCATGGGATTTCCCAGGCAAGAATGCCAGAGTGGACTGCCATTTCCTTCTCCATCAGTTTCCAGGAAATTCAGTCAAATCGTTCAATCATTTTTTTCAGTCTCTTTTACAGAACCAGACCAATTTTGCTATAAATTTCCCTTTAAACATTCACTTTTTTCATTCCTTGATCATCTATCTTTCTTCCTCCCGAAATCTGCGTTTGTGGTGGATTGGAGATGATGGAAATGATGGATGCAAACCAGGGAGCCTGACAGTCCCATTTAGAAGGGACATTGGCTAGTTTGCAGTGTAGCCTGGCACATATCAGCCCACCTCCTTGGTGCCTAGTCTCTACTTCCCTTTCTTTCCGACCTCCTTGCCAGGTGGAATAGTAGTTTATCAGCAGGAGAGAATCCCTCCCGGGACCACCTCTGTGAGAGATCCCTGGGTGTAGAACCAAACAGTCTCTACCCATAGTGCAGCTGTCAAGCCCATCCCCGGGTAACTGATCACTTCTTCATCTTGTGGTGGGGGCCACCCTCCGGGAGGTAAAGGGAAAAACTTAATTCACTTCTATTAAGAGTTAATCCATCTTCACTGTACAGCAGAAACTAGCACAACATTGGAAAGCAATAATATTCCAAGTTTTTAAAAAATGCATTCCAATATACATTAGGTGAAGACAAATGCTGTTTGATTCCACTTATATGAAGTACCTAGAACAGTCAAATTCATAGAGTCAGAAAGTACACTGGTAGATGCCAGGAGCTGTAGGATGGAGGGTGGGGGTGGGAAAGGGGAGTGAGGACTTAAGTGTTTAATGAAGACAGAATTCCAGTTTAGGAAGGTAAAAAATTCATGAGATGGATGTCAGGGAGAATTGCACAACAATGTGAATGTCCTTAGTGCCACTGAACTGTACAGTTAAATATGGTTAAAATAGTATGTTTTATATATGTGACTTTTTCCACAATAAAAAAAGGAGTTAATCCACAAATCCTCACTTCTTGCTCTAGCAAAGTGATTTTTAAAATATATCCTGTCTTACTAAATACAGAGGAAATAAAAACAGAATGCTGCCTCCATTTTTTTTTTTTAAATTCCAGTCTTTGCCGTAACTGGTGAAGGCTAGAGTCTTACTCTTCTGGACAAGAATTCACTCCAAAGTTTACCAGCATGATGCCATGTGGTGGAAAGGGTTTCAAAATGATGATGGATTTCCAGCCATATTCAAAAGGCAAGAGTTTATGATCCTTTTTTTTTTTTTCTTTAAATAATCTATCTTACAGTTGAGCAAAGAAAACTGGCCACAACCCTCTGTTTGCTTTCTTCCTCCTTCTAAAATAAACAGCACAGTACCTCAAGTGTATCTGGCTAATTGGAGGTCATTTTATTGATTTTATGCTCAAATTCTTCTTTTTCTTTCCCAGAGGCAGGCCTACTTTTAGTTTTAAAATGAAAAGATGTAACAGCTTAGTCAGGATACAGCCCCAGTTTCTCCAAGAATCTTTTGGATTATCTAACGGTAACTTACTTTGTTTAGAGTGTTCCAGCAGCTTAAAAGTCATAAGCATTCAATTCTACCAGTGTTTTCCCAAGAAGCCACTTCAGTGCACCCTCACGGGGAGGTGGGAGAAAATTATTCATAAAGCAAAGCTTCCAGCAACATCAATAAAGTGATCATTGTAACCAGGAAGATCACATGTTATTTGTCTTGGCTCCCTCGACAACTAAGTCTAAAGCAATATTTTTTAATAGGTAGTTTTTCTATTTATGGATATTCCATAATCAAGAACAGAATTGCGATTCTCTTAGTCATGGCTAAGCTATGGCTTAGATATTGTGCTATGACCTGACTGTTAAATGTCAGGACCCCACAAGGTGCTGGGATATCTCAGTTTCACAGATGGCATGCTCCCTGTGGCATCTAGGGACCTCTGTGACCCCAAGGACTGTAGCCCACCAGGCTCCTCTGTCTATGGGATTCTCCAGGCAAGAATACTGGAGTGGGTTGCCAATCCCTTCTCCAGGGGATCTATCTGACCCAGGGATTGAACCTGGGTCTTACAGCTGTTTGGTGGATTCTTTACAGCCTGAGCCACCAGGGAAGCCCCTTTGAAAATAGAACCACCGCTAACCACACTCAACAAGGTATTAATCAAAACTCTTCTCTGCCTGGGGCATCATGACTGCCAGTTTATGAGATGCTACAATAGTCTGTGGACTTCTCTGGAATATAATTTGAAAGAGTCACTGAGTTCTTAACTCATTCATTTACTCAACAATGCACTCACTTTGAATGAGGCACTGTTCTAGATCCTAGAACCATTCCTCTTACAGAAGTTACACCCCACATCTTTAGATTTCTATGCATTTTATTGAGATGATCTTCCATAGACTAAATAGAGGTTGCCATATCTGAAAAGACTTGGGGTTTCTAGAGCCAGCAGCCACCATCTTGTACTAATTCTAGTAGTGATATCTGTTGGGATTTGTGAGGAAGGGAGACATGGGGAAGGAAGCTGTCCCTTGGTTTCTGAAACATGTGGAAGTACACTTCCATTGACTAGGGCATGCTCATGTGCTGTTTGTTGCAAATACCAGATTTGGTCCAGCCGTGCAGAGTCACTGGAGGGCTTCACCATGGATAAGGCATTAGTCTGGATAAGACACTCTCTCTATGTGACCTTCAAACACTCCTACTCACAACCTGCCCCCCAAAACACAGACATCCACCCCAGTATTGTGACACAAGGTAGGAAGCAGTGACAAAGGCAATATTTATCATGCTGGTTACATTTGCAAATATCTCAACAAATAATGGGGAACTTGGGGCTGATGGGATGTGATTTCAGTTAAATTTCATCTATTATCATTCTGGGGAAAATGAAGAATAATGTGAGAAGCCCTGATTCAGAGAGACATGGGCTTCCCTATTGGCTCAGATGGCAAAGAATCTGCCTACAAGGCGGGAGGCCTGGGTTTGATCCCTGGGTAGGGAAGATCCCCTAGAGAAGGGAATGGCTACCCATTCCAGTATCCTTGCCTGGAGAATTCCATGGACAGAGGAGCCTGGTGAGCTACAGTCCATGTGGCCACAAAGAATCAGACATGACTGAGCGACCTAACAGTTTTTTGTTTGTTTGTTTGTTGTAGTCAGAATGCCCTGAGTTCTGGTTCTAACTATACTGCTTGCCACCTGAGTGAGCCAAGAATGCCTCTTAATCTCCCAGATTTATTCTCCCATCTGGGACATGAAGATTATACTGCCTGTGCCCTGGCGCTCTTCAGAGGATTAAGATAAATGGTCCAGCATCTTGTCCAATACAAAAAAGGGACCAAACAGTGTTAGAAATCTGCCCCTTTATCACTTCATGCAGCCAAAGTTCTGCCTTCATATATGATGGGGAAGAAACACAACCTATTCAGATCAGAGTTCTATAGCTTACAGAAAGAAAATCTCCATATACCCATTCAAACTATTTGTTTACTCTATTGATTGGTCACATTCTCTGTGAAAGGTACCATCTCAAGAACAATTGTCAGCAAGCTCTTTATTATTATAGCCATTTAATCCCGGATCTGCATGGTTTTTAGGTGAAGTCTTGAGTCAACTGCTTACCAAGAAAATTTGGAGAAGAAAAGATCTTTTTTTACACTTCCGAAGTATGTCCAATTTGTTTTAAAAAGGCAGGATTCCAATCTCACAGTCAGAAAATGTGGTGTTTGGGGTGGCAGTTATAATACTGTGACTATATTTCTCAAACCATAAATTGACATGTGGTCTGACAAGCATAAAGTGTACTTCTGGAGACAGTGGAATAGAATATTTGAAATCAGAACTGGAAAATTTGGGACATATGAAGGCTATAAATAGTGGGCAGAGATTGGGCTGGTTCCAGCAGAGACTCAATTCCTACTAAGAACCACATAATTAGCCAGTCCCCATTTGTTATACATATAAATACTAGTACATAAGAGAGGCAATTTAAACCAGAATGATAAACAAGCCATGCTTCTGCCAGAGGGCTCCCTGGCACACACATTCCCTGTTCCCAGAGCTCCGTGAAGCCCTGGATGGGGGGAAAGCTGTCCTTGGGGAACTGACAATAAAGCTGGGAAACAAAACATGAGACCCAAACACACCCACACAGCACGGTGTGTTCATTCACATCACGTGGTCCTCCTCACTGACACTTCATTCTACAGATGATGGCAGAACGATCTCACACTGGCAGTTGTGGGATAACCCTGCCTCTTCCCAGTGGGAGAATCCACTTTCTGCCCAGACCATTAGGAAGTTACTCCCTGTACTAGACTGGCGAAACAGTGCTGGGATTAGAATAAGCAGAGAGCTAGGGCAAAGAGCTTATTTGAAGGAAGTTCCGCCTCTCCACTGGGCTTCCCAGGTGGCGCAGTAGTCAAGAATCCGCCTGCCAATGTAGGACATTCAAGAGATGCAGGTTCAATGCCTGGGTCCAGAAGATCCCCTGGAGGAGGAAGTGGCAACCCACTCCAGTATTCTTGCCTGGGAAATCCCATGGACAGAGGAGCCTAGCGGGCTACCGTCCATGGGGTCACGAAGAGTTGGACATGACTGAGCCACCCACACACACACAGACACACACACACTTCTTTATTACTTTCACATTGCTTATTAGGAATAAGGTATGGCACTGCTCTGCAAAATATAAGGACCCCAATATAAGACATTGCTCCAGTAGAGGACAATGGATAGGATGTGGAGGGCATGAATTTATGAAGTTCATGATAGGAATAGTCCATTTGACGAGCTTGACTTGAAGCTGGCATGTGATGCCAGACACATGGCTAAGCGTACAAACTCTCTTAACCCCAACAGATCCTGTTATCTCACCTTTTACAGGGAAGGACATTGGGGCACAGGTTCATACAACTTTAAGATTTTTTTTTTTATGTGGACCATTTTTACAGGTCTTCATTGAATTTGTTACAATATAGTTTCTATTTTATGTTTTGGTGTTTTGGCTTCAAGGCAAGTGGAACCTTAGCTCCCCAAGCAGGGACCAAACCCCCACCCCCCGCATTTTAAGAGGAACTCTTAACCACTGGATGGCCAGGGAAGTCCCTCACACAACTTCTAATAAACTGTGCAGTCTTCAACTGAATTCAGGTCTTCAAATTCCGTGACTCCCAACCGAACACCACAACAAGAGCAAATATAGTTCAGGAAGGACCAGAACAGAAACTAGCCTCCCCACCTTCCAGTTCTCCACAGCAAAAGCATCAGAATCACTAAAGAACATTTTGAAAATACATAGGCTTGGGTCCTGCCCTGGAATTTCTGATTCAGCGGGCCTGTGTCTCCTTATTTTGAGGCATACCACCCCAAACTGGTGATTCTCATACATACCTCCTGTTGGGGACTTCTTGACAAGCCAGCTGTATCTGGCTGAATTTTTGCTAATTCCTTAGCAAGAAGGGCTTAGAAATCAACATTTAATATTACTATTAAACTTTATTATCTGTGCAGCTCAAATCCACCTCTGATGAACATGTAGTTAAGTAACAGCTTGTGTGTCGTGTTTAGTCACTAAGTCGCACTTGACTCTTTGCTGCCCCGTGGACTGTAGCCTGCCAGGCTCCTCTGGTCATAGGATTTCCCAGGCAAGAATACTGGAGTGAGTTGCCATTTCCTTCTCCAGGGGATCTTCCTGACCAGGGGATCTAATCTGCGTCTCCTGCATCAGCAGGCGGATTCTTTACCACTGAGCCACCTGGGAAGCCCTAGATTTATGATGGTAGTTCAGACACAGTCTAACCACCCCTCAATATCTTACATTCAGTTGATGTCTGCTCTGGATGCCATTCTTTACCACTAGCCCCAGGGGTGAAGCTCCTCTGGGTGATATTCTTAACTACAGCAGTAAGCCAAAGTCAGATTAAGCCAAAACTAGGTTAAAGATGGCTCCTTACAGACTGCTCGGAGGATGGCCAAGTTATGAAAACCTAGGAGACACAGCAGCCAATGGTATACATGTAGCAGAGCCAACACAACTTGAGTGACTTTTGGTCAATGGAATATGCCAATTTAAAAAGTATGGAACATACACTTGGACTGAAAGCAAAAATTCCCAAACACTAATCTCTGCAAAGTACTCAAATTAGGAAGGCAGAAAGGATGAAGAAAAGAGGTTGGTTCATTTCCAAAGTATTCATTTGAAATTTTTTGGTGCTGCAACCAAGGAGATGGGTATGAAAAAGAAATTGGATCAAAATATCCAAGTCTATATTTCCGTATAACCCAAGTCTCTGAGGTTAGCCATTGTTTACATCTGCAATAGAATAGAGTTAAACATGTAACACTGGTCTTTTGGCTTGATGACAGAAAAGAACATGATGCCAAGGGCAATTTATACTTCTGACGTATATATATGCTATTCAATGCCTTAGGTCAAAGATTTGACCCTAATGCCTTGATTTCTCAATCTGAAAATATGGGTAGAGAGCAAGAAGGGGGCTCCTAGTAGATGAGAGATACCACATTTGTACTATACTTATGCTCTAATTGCAAACTACCCACAGTTATGTACATTCTGTTTTATGTGCTTTATAAGAGTCAGATGTGTAATTCCCTGTTGGTAGTGGTTGTTTTAACTCTCTAGAAACTTGAAGGGAAGTTAGAACTAAAAAGAAACTAAAGAAATAAGACTTAAGAATTAAATGCTTTGAATATTTTCCTCCCTAATTTTCTTTGTAGAGAAATGGAAGACAGACTAGCATCAGTGGGGTGCTTTCAAGTGAATCATAATCAAATGTGCTTGCAAAACCATCGGTGAAGTCTAGATGTGCAATTAAATGCCTAATTATGCTCAGAGCGCCCCTGCATTCTTTACTCCCTCACTGCACCCTCAGGAAAACACACTGTGGCCTTCTGTCTTGAGTACGGGTTCTTTAAAGTGTTTAAATGGCATGAAAGTGCAACTGTGTGCCCAATTAGGGGTGCAATTGCTGGGTCAAAGCATGAAACACAGTCTATTCCCTGCCACTCTGGGTTAGCTCTCCAGACCTTGAGGGCCATGTTCCTCAGCTCCTTTGACATCCCAGGGCTCAGTGAGAAGTACTGGATGGGTGCTTTATCCTTTGTCAGTTTTAGAGATGGTACCAGGGACAAAAAGTCAAACTCTAATGCTTCCACCAAAGGCTTTGATTTATTTCCTCAACTAAGAGATGGAAAGTTATCCTCAGATATTGCCCTGTTGCATAGGGTGAGTAAGGAGGAAAGAAGGATAGGAACCTCTTTTAATTCCCTCTCTTCATCCCTCAGTACTAAGTGCGGTCAGGCCCCCATTCAGCTTGTTGAAGAGAGATCATCAAAATATATTCACTAGTAGGGACTCAGAGTGGGCTTCCCAGGTAGCTCAGATGGTAGAGTCTACCTGCAATGCAGGAGACTCTGGTTTGATTCCCGGGTCAGGAAGATCCCCTGGAGAAGGGTATGGCAACCCACCCCAGTATTCTTGCCTGGAGAATCCCCATGGACAGAGGAGTCTGGTGGGCTACAGTCCATGGGGTCTGACTGAGCCACTAAGCACGGCACAGCACAGAGACCCAGAGCACATGCTCTGAAAAGGTTATGTAGGAAGGATTTAGAATTTTCTCTCATTTGGAAGTCACAGATAAACCTTTTTCATTTTCATCAAAAGGTCTGACATTTGTTGGTCACCCATGTCCCCAGGTCCAGCTGCCTTCCACAGATTTTTAAAATTAATTAATTTATTTTAACTGGAGGTAATTATTTTGCAATATGGTGGTGGTTTTCACCATACATCAACATGAATCAAGTCATAGTCAGTGGGAGGACTGCACTGCATGGGAAAAGCCAGAGTCAGAGGTTAGATAGCCTTACACCTTAGGGCAGCTAAGAAGAGGATCCCAGGGGTGGAGAAGAGGTGGGGAGGGCCTACACGTGACAGGTGGTTGTGTGTGCAGGGTTCTGGGGAGCAGGCAGGGTGAGGAGAGTTGGTGTCAAAATAATTCGTTAACAGTCAAAGGAGAGGTGTTTCAGAGGCAGAGGAACTTCAGGCTCTAGGGAGATCATCAGGAGAGCAGGATTTGAGTCCCAGAGAAAGAGGTAAATATAAGGAAGCAACAAGTGATCCAAAGCAAAACCAGAGCAAGAAGCCAGAGAACTCAGTGCTGGACTAACCAGAGTATGATGTCAAGGTTTGTTCATAAGATATGAGAGGAGTCCAAGCATTGGGACTTTTACTTTAAAAACTTCGGTTTCCCAGGTGCCTTCCACAGTGGTAAAGAACTCACCTGTCAATGAAGGAGACGTAAGAGACACGGGTTCAATCCCTTGGTCGGGAAGATCCGTTGGAGGAAAGTATGGCCATCCACTCCACTATCTCTGCCTGGAGAATCCCATGGACAAAGGAACCCAGTGGGCTACAGTCCACAGAGTCACAAAGAGTCGGACATGACTGAAGTGACTGAACATGCACCCACGCACTGTATGGCACACAGAACTCAATACTCGGTAATGATCTATATGGGAAAAGAATCTAAAAGAGTTCATATATGTATAACTGACTCACTTTGCTATACACCTGAAACTAACACAACACTGTAAATCAACCACACTCCAATAAAAATTTTAAAATAGATAAACATTGACACAACACCTACTATGTGTCGGGTGTTGATGACAGATGTCAGTATTGATAATACAATGGTGAAACCACCAATAGAAATAATGGTTAGAAACAGACCTAACAAGAGGCTTGGGATACTGAATACGCAGCTGTGGACTCAGAGATCTTTTAGCTCCCTTTGCTGTTTGCAAATTCTGGGATAACATGTGAGTGGTTTCCGCTACGGGAATCCCAGTGCTGTGAGAGCAGAGCTGCAGCAGACAAGTCAGGACCCCGACTTAGTGGGACATGTTTATGATTCTTCCTTCTTATTTGTCCAAGCTGCTGCTTTTCTGTATCCTCAGTCTTCTTTAAAAAAAAAAAAAAAAAAAAGGAAGAAAAAAAACGCACACCCTGTCTTAACATGCCTCACCTCCTTCCTACTTGGCTTAAGAACAAAAATTCCAGCTGTTGATATTTCATGCCTCATCATGAAACAGGGCTGACCTCTCACTGGCAAAGGGGTCCCTGTTGTCTGGTGGGCTAACAGAACCTGTCCCACAAACCCCCTTCTTGTTTTTGTCAAAAGAGGTTTGTGTGACTGAGTCATGAAAAAAAAAAAAAAACACAGTTCAAGTGTTAGAAGCCAGTTCCAGACTCAAAGAGAAATGCAGTGGCCAAGGCACATGAACAATAAAGGTACACTTATACAGTAAATCTCAACAATTACTCACCAAAAATATGCAACCCCAGTGGGAAGGGGCAGGCTGCATAGCAGCTTGGTGGTATAGAACTCAACAAAGTACTAAGGTAAACTTTTTGAGAGGATCAATTTGGTCATGGTTGCTGGTTATTAGTGGATCTGACATATTCATAGGATCTTTCTCCGGCTATAAACACCGAATCAGGACAGTGATATGGCTTCCATTGACTTAAAGAACACATAGCCAGAGAAGCGCACAGCTGAAGCTTCATTAGCAGAAAGCAAGGCAGGGTGCTAAGGTGGAAGCACAGGATGCATGGAAGTCAGAATCATCTAGAACTAGGCTCTACCTTGAAGCTTTATCCTACTTTACTATAAACATCTCATGGGTTTAAAAGGACTGAGAAAATATCTGAGTGTACCTTGATACACGATGACACAGAAGCTTCCTGGGCAGATTTTTGGTCACCCACAGGCAGCCCACAGCGCTGACCCCACCCCTGACACATCAAGGGCTCCACGCCAGGTCCCTCCCTTCAGGCGCTCATTCTCTCTCTGCTGCATCTCAGTGGCGCAGAGGCTTCCTGCTGATCTCCCCACTTGCAGGATTTCCTCTTCTTCACAGACATATGCACTAGGGAAAGCTCCTCAAAACCACACTCACACCACCCTCTTGCCCAACAACCTCAACAATGCATCTCTAATAATATAATAATGGTAGCTGCGATTTACGGACTGCTGGGCTTGTGCGTTGCCTCGGTTATTGTCATTCTCACAGTGTTATATTAGACAGGAGGTAATTCCTCCATCCGTTCCACAAAGAAGCAGGAACAAAATCCTCACTAAAGTCATCAGTGAGGAAACTGAAGATCAGAGAGCTTGAGGCATCCTCCCCAAGTGTCTTGTAAGAGTTCACCTTACAAACCACATGCAGGTGTATCCAGTAGGAAGGCTGGGCTTCTTTCTACTCTCCTAGACTATCCTAGTGGGGGAAAAAAAAATGCAAACTCTCTACCTGGCATTCAAGGCCTTATGGAGTCTGAACCTAAGATGGCTCCAGGTGAACTTTCTCTGCCCATATTCTTTATTTTGGTCCAAGCAAATTACACCCAGGGCCCTAGAAATGCCCAGCTTTACAATACTGTCTGGGACTTCTATTCTGGTCCTACTTCTCAGGATGCTTCTTTCCTATGTAAATTCCACCCACCAGTCCCAGGAATGAACTGTTGAAAAACTATCTCTGCCACCACACCTTTCCTTGCAAGTACACCTGTACCAGAGACACACCAGCTAGAAGAGACTTCTCCGTCCTCTGATCCCACCAGCAGACTTGTGAGACTCTATCATGACTTGTGTTGTGAATGGTCATACCACAAGCTCAGAGGTCAGAAGGCCCAAGGTTTAATTCTTCATTTTTTCACTTACTACTTAAACTCTAGGACCTCTGCCTCCCTGTGCCATAGGATTGTTTTCAGGAGTTAGTTATAAAACAAAAGGAAATGTGCTCAGCACAGTCTGACAAGGAGCAAATGTCTATAATTATTATTATTACAGTGATTTGTATCCACACATTATTCTGTCTTTTGAGCATAAGTTTCTTGAGGAGGGGTAACTACCTTACTCAGTCTTCTATTCCCCACTGTGATTAGTGGCACATGATAATATTTGACAATGAATGACAAATCTGATTGAGTTTACAATCTAATTTCAAAACCCATTAGGTTATAACTGGTACCAAAGCTCTACACAATGAAATTGCAGCAAGAATTTAATCAGCAAATACACATATACTTCTGAGTTATTGTTTTGAAGAACTTAGATGAGTGAAGTCCAAGGTCTATAATGCTACAGTCAGAGTTAAAGGAGAGAAAAAAACACTCAAACACACCTCCCTTGTGCACAGATGAAGGAGCACTCACAAGGCTTGGGGAGAACAACAGGGGTAGCAGAGGCATCATCATAATAGGTGGGAGGAATAGCAGCCAACATTTACCAAGTACCTCAGAAGGTACCAGACAATAGTTTAATTGCTTCATGTGTGTTAACCCATTGAATCCTCATAGCAACCCATGTGAGGTAGCTTCTATTCTTTCCCCATTTTTAGATGAGAAAACTGAGTCTGAGAAAAATTAATTTCTAAGGTCTCACAGGAAGTGATGGAACAGGGATTTGAACCAGAGCCCAAGTATTCTATACATTGTGACAAACAGTGACAGTCTCAATGCTCTGCTGTCCCCACACACTGGTAAGGACACCAGTCCAGCCAGACCTCAGAAAAGTTTCCTGTCCCTGACCCACCAGTCACCACACTAAAGGGGCTGCTGCCTTTAGGAGATCCAGACGCCATCAGAAGGGGTGGAATGCAAATACTGACATGAGAGGACACTGAGCAGGCTAAGATGACTGAGTGAAATGACCCACGTGGATGGAACTTCAGGGTGCAGGTCAAGGATCTTGTGAGGACCTCAGGCAGCAAGCTTTCTGAAGAGATCACAATGTGTGAGGAAGCAGATACAAGCTGAGGCCAAAGAATAAAGGGAAGCAGCCTTGCTCCTGGATGAGTTCCTTCAGGAAAACAAATATAAACACATTGATGACCATGTTTTAGAATCCCATATTGTTTTAGGCTCGCCTAGCCACAGCTGGGGCTCTGGGGCCACTTGATGCTGAGGAGTTAATATTGAAATTGTTGCTTAAGCTAGTTAAACATAATGAGGGCTCTTCCTGATGAAAACCATGAGAAAAAAAAAAAAATAGGCCCACATAAACGCAGCCCAGGATGGCTGTGAGCATTCATTAGTAACACTCTCACATAAATCACCATTCCTAAAGGAAGGGAGGCAGCCATACTCTGGGGCATGAAGCTAATCAATCTCAGAAGAAGGAACTTTGCAAACCCTTCTTAAGGTCACCATAGCCTGGACCATGATGAATCCCTGCTCTGTTTCATCAGATATGTGAAAAGTGGAACTTCTTCTACAGGGTAACCTGTGCGCCAGTTTAGGGCCATGATGTAGGGCCTGGCAGGCATCTCAAGTCCACAAAAGACAGCACTGGACTGACCATTTCACTCACTAACTTAGACCAACTCCTGCACAAGCATTCTTTCATCCAGTTGACCCTAGAACATGGATTTTTCAACATGGACAATAAAGGGGGCAAAACTGGTTCTTAGAGGGTGAAATAAAACCTTACTATCTTTTAAAATAAATCACAGATATACATAACATAAATAAACAGATATATAGTATATCTGTCCTGTTAAAATTCCATGATGGAGTGGGGAACAATGAGGGAAAAAAATATACCTCTTTGTGGGAGAGGAACAAGAATGAGCCCAGTTTTTAAACACTAAGAGAAGCACAAGAAAATTGGAAACGGTTGCTGATGGGAGAAGTAGGAAGACAGAAGAGACAATATTCCCCCATCTTCAGTCTTTGCCAAAATCCACCCACAGTCTCTAAGGACATAGCTAGAGCCTCCATCCAGGTTCTTCTTTGGCATAGCTTGGTCCAACCAGCCATCAACAAATAACATAATGAAGGGATCCCACTTGCAGGAATGAGGACAAACCCAAAGGTCAGCTGTGTTCTGCAGTTTAGGAAAACATAAGAAGACCTCAGGAGAAAACAAATCTGATGACACCTTGATCTTGGGCTTCTATCTTCAAGAACTGTGGGAAAAGTTGATTTCTGTTGTTTAAGCCACATTGTTGTTCTTCAGTCACTAAGTCATGTCTGACTTTTTGTGACCCCATGAACTGCAGCACACCAGGCTTCCCTGTCCTTTGCTATCTCCTGGAGTTTGCTCAAACTCATATTCATTGAGTTAGTGATGCCATCCAACAATCTCATCCTCTGTCACCCCCTTCACCTGATGCCCTCAATCTTGCCCAGCAATTAGAGTCTTTTCCAATGAGTCTAGTCTATGGTTACTTTGATACACATGGCTGATATTACTTCACCTCTAAGGCTCATTCACACCAGATTCTCCTCTCCTGGGCACAGGAGAACAATTTCCCCAAGTCTAACCAATTACTTGGAAGCAGAAGTGACATCACATTTCTGGACCAAAGCATTACATTGCTGGGTCAGGATATTCTATTAACTCTCTTCCATGCCACAGTGATCAAAGAACATAAGGAGATGGAGGTACCAGGAAAAGGAAGCAGCCCAGAATCCCAAACCACTACTTCCCTGGAGAACTGGGTCTGCAGAGGACTTTGTGTGAAAGAGAAATAAGTTTGTTCTGTTATGCCACTGAAATTTTTAATGTTATTTTTCACACAGCATAATTCAGCCTATTTTTACTTATGTACCCACCCTACATATGTTTGGGAGAATGTTTCCTGGTGTACTGGGGTGTCTCCTTATGGGCCACCTGTGAAATGAGATGTCTTCCCTCTAACAAAGTCATGAGGGAAGAAACAAACTGACAATGAAGAGTTCAAACAAAGGGGGTGATCCATGTGGAGCCTCAACAAATCAGAGACGAAGGATAAGAATCTGTCAAAGTTTCTCTACACTTGTCTAGTCAAGCTGGGTAAGAATTCTGAGGGTGTGAGCAGTCAAGGGCCAAAAAAGGAGGGAGGGTTGCTATTTTGGCATAAGTCAGAGAAGGCTTATGGGTTCTATAGTGGCCTTAATGAAATGTCCTTCAAGGTATATTAACGCATATATGTGGAATGTAAAGCAATGGTATAGATGGTCTTATTTACAAACAGAAATAGAGACACAGACATGGAAAACAAACATATGGACACCAATGGGGGGAAGAGGGAGGTGGGATGGATTAGGAGATTGGGATTGACATATATATACTATTGATGCCGTGTATAAACTAGATAACTCAATGAGTGTTAGTTGGTCTACCATGTCCAACTCTTTGTGACCCCATGGACTGTAGCCCACCAGGCTCCTCTGTCCACAGAATTCTCCAGGCAAGAACACTGGAGTGGGTTGCCATTTCCTTCTCCAGGGAATGAGAGCTCAATGAGAACCCACTCTATAGCAGAAGAAACCCTACTCAGCACTCTGTGGTGACCTAAATGGGAAGGAAATATAAAAGAGAGGAGATGTATATATATATATGTGTATATATATATATACATGTATATATATATATACACACACACAACTGACTCACTTTGCTGTACAACAGAAATTAACACAACTGGAACTAGTTTAGTAAACTAAACTACTACAATAAAAATTAGTTTAAAAATAAAGACCTTCTCTGGTTTCCTTCTCACCAGGAAGGCACTTTGATTCTTGGAGTCTGATTTCCTGGTCAACAAGAATAATTGTTCCCACAAAAATATATAGCATCATCTAACACTGTAAATCCAGAGAAGGAAATGGCAACCCATTCCAAAATTTTCTTGCCTTGGATATCCCATGGACAGAGGAGCCTGGCGGGCTACAGTCCAGTTGCAAAGAGTCGGACACAACTGAGTGACTAAGCAAGCAAGCAACACTGTAAATAGATTTCCCAGTACATTTCAAGTAAGTATATTAAGTGTATTTAGCAAGCAGAATTCTGACAAACACCTCAAAATTGTATCATCCCAGTGTGTACCAATGATCCATGCTCCATACTTCCATGAACTCCATGCAGACTAAGTCATTGGTATAACCCAGCTTTATGACACAAAGTATGAAAGGATGATGCCCTCAACTTGTTGGTAGATTTCATTAAACCTATCTTCTTTTCACTTATGCTTTTTTTGTTCATTGCTCAATCCCTCTAGTTCTCTTCTCAACACCATGATGAATTTATCTTCTACTCTTGACACTTAATTTCTGTCTCATGTGGAAAGTCAGCAAGGTGTGTGCAAGTTGCGTCCTACACAAAGGCTGCTCAGGCCAAGTGGTTGGGAGAGACACGATTTCTGAGCAGGGTTCCACTTGTCAGGCCATGTGGATTGCATGTACTCACATCAGCGACCAGACTGAGGCCTCATCCAAGCTGGTTGGCCCAGAGTGGGGATTTTTCTATACTTTGCACAAAGGTCCTTGTGAGCTGGAGGTGGCCGTGTCCTGAGTCACACACCCCTTTCCAAAGCCTACCTTTTCTCTCAGGGTCACGTTCACACTGGTGCTCACATACTTCAAAGCAGGAGGTCCCTGCAGCAGGGCTGCCCCATCACCGCGGGCTCAGGCGTCACTTCTGTGAGTGGATTTACCTCAGCCTCTGATGGACAGATGCTGTACCCACATCATTGCTTACTTCTGTGGTTCTCAGCAGCACCACCCAAAGGGGCAATTGGGAAATTTGTGGTGGCAACTTTTTGAGTTCTCACAATAATTAGAAGCACCACTATCTTTAGTGAGCAAGGGTAATGGATGCTGGCCATCCAGTGGGTGTGGGGTGGTCCTGCACAGAGAAAAACTGTCCCTCATCCTGTGTGATTTTCAAATGCACCCCCCACCCCGCCTCAACTTCATGGAGATGAAAAACTTTCAGACATTCATGCAAATATTAGCTAAATGCATGCCATGTGCTTGCCCCTCATTCAGTGGTTCTGGGTGGATGAAATTCTCTGCTCTCTGGAGCTTGTAAAAACCTGTTTTAATTTTCTGAGCCTGGAACTCAACCCAATGTTACATAAAACAGAAAGTACTTTTGCACTGTCTTAAGATCTCATTATGTTTCCTGAAATGCAACTGCCATGCAAATCGAGGGAAAATTGTAATTAATTTTGTTTTGAAGTCAACCAAGAATTGTTCACTGTATCAGAAAACCACATCACTAACTGCGTCACTCTTCAGGACAACCAAGCCACCGGTATAATTTGTCTTTCCAGTTCACACTTACAGCTACACTATTGACAGGGTCCCTGACTAGGCAAACATCTGACTCCTTAAGGAACATTTAGCATAAAACCATACCCGTACCAGGGAAGTAGCACATACTTCACATACTTCCCTGGTGGCTCAGATGGTGAAGAAACCACCTGCAATGCAAGAGACCCAGGTTCAATCCCTCGGTCAGAAAGATCGCCTGGAGAAGGGAATGGCAACCCACTCCAGTATTCTTGCCTGGAGAATTCCATGGACAGAGAACCATGGAGGGCTATAGACCATAGCGTCACAAAGAGTCAGACATGACTGAGTGACTAACACTTTTACTTTTTCACTGTACTTTACACCCAAACATTCAGAAATAGGTGTTATTTTATTGTAAATGCTTTCCTTTAGTTTCAGTTACATTATAGTTGTAACTATATCATTAATATATTATTATTTTTTAAATATGTGTGTTGTTGGTTATATTATCGATGAATCTCATTTCAAGATGTCAAATGTGATGTAAAAAAGTGTACCTTTTACAGAGGGGGTCACTGCATCTAATAAGGTGAAAATCAGTTCCTTAACCATCGAGGTACTCAGCCCTACAGTTTCCAGTGAAGAGCCTCTTCCTCAACAATTTTCTAGAAAACCTTTTGAGAGCAAGAAATTGCTCGTATTCCCCTTTTTCAAAACTCAAGAGTCCCCTTCAGTCTAATGAATTTGAGGAATACCTCTTCAAGGAACTATATCCAGTGAAAATCTCAACACATAGGGTAGAAAAGCCCATGTGGTTATTTATAGTGAAATTAATGGGAAAAAAAATGAATTCCATACAACTAGTAACTTTAATGTTATGTAATATTCTGAAAATCTCACATTCCCTAATTCAATGAATTACTCACAAAAATATATATAGTTATCATTGACTCGTCATTGGTTAAAGTAAAGGGCACACGCTAACTCCTAAGCTGTTTGGGAAGATACTTGTATCTAATATAAACACATGATAGACAACAATCTTCTCCTTGATGTCATGACTCTACAGAGAGTAAATGTCATGGAGGACATGGAACAGGATCCAGGACAGCCAGAGTAGGGAGGAGAGCAGCAGCTGACGGGGAAGGCATCTAAGCCATCCCATAGGGAGAACCAAGGGTGCGGACTGCTAGTCCCACCAATGCCACTTACTGGCTTGTCTGACTGTGGATGAGTTTCTTTTCCTCTGTTCCAGTCACAGGTCAACCAGAGAGGCAAAACTAATAGGGATCGTGTATCAAAAGATTTATTGCAAGACATGAGTTGACATGATTATGGGACCTGGCTAGGAAAATCTGAAATCCATAGGGCAAAACATCAGGAAGGCTACCTGAAAGTGCTGGGCATGGGCTATGCCACTGTCCGTGGGCCAAAGACTTCTTCAGAGAGGCCTCATCTGTGTTCTTAAGACTCAACTGACTGAATCAGGCCGTCCTAGACTGTCTAGGACAATCTCCCTCAGGAAAGTCAACTGATGACAGACTTTAATCCCATCTACAAAACACCTTCACAGTAACGCCCAGATCAGTGTTTGACTGACTAATGGTGGGACAGCCTAAGTTGAGTCTTTCAAGAGACCACAAAAGTCCAGCCCTTGTCCACTGTGTGCCCAACACCCATCTCTTAAAAATCACAATCTCCAAATAAAGGGAATAACAAAGTCATAACTCTACATACCACAATGCAGCTATCCTTCATACAACTGAAAATACACCAACCTCTTCCCCACAAGAGAAGGCCAAGTTCTTGGGGAACGTTTCTATTTCACCTTTGATGTCCTGTTACTGAAATACTATAAGGTTCATCATTATTAATAACTTTTACATTAGATGATAAAGGGGTGAGAAAAAAATAAGAATATTTAATATGTATATAAATATCTGAGCAACAAAAGACAAATACAGCTATAATATTCTCAACTTCAAAATGAGGATGACAAGGCCTATTTCACAAAGCTGTTCAAAGAAATCAGTGATGTGATATGTTATAAGCACTATATTCTAAATATCATCATCATCAGTATTACTACTAGACAGGCACCTATAGTGGTTTTAAGGTGAAAACTGTGACTCAGAAGAACACAACAGTAAGTCTAACGTAGGACTGAAAGAGAATTAAGAAATGGCTGTTTCTGGGGCAAAAAAAAAGCCAGAAAGCCAACAACAGAAATAAAATCATAGTGAAACATACCAATTTCTTGGATGAAAAACTAAACACTGAAAATATCTAAATTATTTTCATAGTGCAGGCAGAGAAACAAACTTTCTCTTAGGGAGCAAAACTGTCTTTTGATAGGCAAAATACCTAAATAATATCTTTAGCTGGAGACACTATAGCTTTTTCTTCCTCTCCCATCATTCCCCTGCACTAGCCCACATAGAGGGACCTCTGGATTACAATCAAGGAGAGAAGGGAGTGTCTATGATTCCCCTATGAAGACTTCAAAAATCTGGAGGACCAAAGATAGAGAAAGAGACAGACATAGACAGACAGAGATACAGAGCCTCTGATGGAGGGAGACAGAAGCCAGGAAAGAAACGCAGGCTCCTGGGGTTGGTACAGCTGTGCATAAGAAGACAGGCAAGGAGGTGTTATGGGGGCTTTCACTGCACTTATAAGATCCTCAAAATTTTCCCTAAAAATGAGTTTATTTTATGGAAATTATAATCCAGTATGCTACACTAAAGTCTTTGACTGTGTGGATCACAACAAACTGTGGAAAATTCTTCAAGAGATAGGAATACCAGACCACCTTACCTGCCTCCTGAGAAACCTGTATGCAGGTCAAGAAGCAACAGTTAGAATCAGACATGGAACAATGGACTGGTTCCAAATCAGGGAAGGAGTACGTCAAGGCAGTATATTGTCACCCTGCTTATTTAACTTATATGCAGAGTACATCATGTGAAATACCAGGCTAGATGAATCTCAAGCTGAAATCAAGATTGTCAGGTGAAATATCAACAACCTTAGATATGCAGATGATACCACTTTCATGGCAGAAAGCAAAGAGGAACTAAAGAGCCTCTTAATGAAGGTGAAAGAGGAGAGTGAACAAGCTGGCTTAAACCTCAACATTAAAAAAATGAAGATCATGGCATCCGGTCCCATCACTTCATGGCAAATAGATGGGGAGAAAGTGGAATAGTGACAGACTTCAATTTCTTGGGCTCCAAAATCACTGGGGACAGTGACTGCAACCATGAAATTAAAGGATGCTTGTTCATTGCAAAGTTATGACAAAGCTAGACAGCATATTAAAAAGCAGAGATATCACTTTACCGACAAAGGTCTGTATGGTCAAAAATGTGGTTTTTCCAGTAGTCAAGTACAGATGTGAGAGTTGGACCATAAAGAAGGCTGAGGGCCAAAGAATTGATGCCTTCAAACTGTGGTGCTGGAGAAGACTCTTGAGAGTCTCTTGGACAGCAAGGAGATCAAATCAGTTAATCTTAAAGGAAATCAACCCTGAATATACACTGGAAGGACTGATGCTGAAGCTGAAGCTCCAATACTTTGGCCACCTGACATGAAGAGCCAACTCATTGGAAAAGACCGTGATGTTGGGAAAGATTGAGGGTATGAGGAGAAGGGGGCAACAGAGGATGAGACGGTTGGATTGCATCATGAACTCAATGGACATGAATTTGAGCAAGCTCCAGGAGATAGGTGAAGGACAGGAAGGCCTGGCATGGAGTTGCACAGAGTTGGACACAACAGAGTAATAAAATAAATAATCCAATAAAGTTGATTTTTTAAGAATTCTATGATGATCTTAATTTTTATAAAATGTTAAGGAAACATTTTATAAAATGTTATAACATTTTATAATGTTATAAAATGAAATAGCAAAATATTAGCAGTGGTTATTTCTCAGTGATACTGAGAAACACTGCTGATATGAAGCAGTGTTATGTTTTCAGTTCCGCAAATAAGCATACCAATTTTTTTCAGAATTAGAAAAAGTAAAATCTTCCTGAAAGAGAGCCATTTTCCACCGAGTCCGTGCTCATTTCAGAATAATGCTGACCGTTTAAAACTTATCAATTTCAAATTGTAATCGCTTCACATAGAATGATCCATCTTGTTTTGATTGCTACCCAAGTTCCAGTTTTCTTCGGAATCTGTTCTTGCCTTTGAAATTAATCAATAAAGCAAATGAACCAGCAACAGTGAAAGCATCCGCTCTTCTTGAATAAAAGAGCAACAAACGGAAAGACTCAAGACTCAGGTTTCCAAGACAGCTCTGCTAAAGAATTCACCGTGGCCTTGGGCGAGACTTCCCCTCCAGGCCACAGCTTCTTCAGCTATAAACCGCAGGCCGTGAACCGGATCATCTCTAAGGGCCCATCCGGCACTGACATCCCACCACTTTATGTGCCCCTCGGGGAGGAAAAGCAAGCAAAGCAGGAATCCATCACTGAGTCATCTCATCGTGGCACTGTGATAGAAATCACACCTCAGACAGCCCCCTTCTCTCTATTTCTCCATTTCATCTTCACCTTCTCAGCCTTCTTTCTCTTGCCAATCATGTGGCAGTAAAACTTAGTTTTCACTCCCAACACTTCAGCTCTTCTGGCTGTTACTCTGAGAGTTTGGTCCTTATTGGTATCTGATTTTGCTCTGGTACTCAATAGGGGTCTAAATATTTCCTCCTCTCCACTCCAGCTTATTTCAGCAAAACTTCACACCCTCTCCTCTGTTGAAAGCTTCTCTGCCCTCCCTGCATCATTCTCCCAGCTATTAATATAAATGCATGGGGAGCAGCCTCCATTTCTGCTCTCACAAAATGATGCTGGCATTTAAGAAAACTCTGTGTGAGTGCAGGGAGGCTGGGGACGGATGCGGGGGTGGAAGCCCTGAGATCTTAATGTAATCATGCTCATTTTAAGATCTACAGTCATTTGTCCTTGGCTCCATCTTCCCAGAAATGACTGGCACAGGAAGCTTTTTTGAAGGGCTATTGGCTCAAGTCTCACTTGGCGGGTCTTGTGGTGGGGGGGATCATTTCAGTTACAGTTTCATCTGCCAAGTCTGTATTCCCTGTTGCCTGCTGACCCGAGTTGGATTTTAAATTTCCATCAAGACCACCTGCCTGGTGTTAATTAGTTATGGTTTCTTATTTTAAATGCAAACTTGTTTTAACATCCATGAACTGGCGTAGCATCTTGGGTAACTCCCCTGGTTCTACTGTACAAGCAGCAGTCTCAGCTGACCCAGCTATTTGTACTTTAATAAAATGCTGTAGCCAGGAGGGTAGAATATCCAGCAAATATCTGAGGCTGACCATTGTGAAATCCAAGTAAATCTCAACTCCTGTTTTTCTCCTGTCCATTGTTTTTTGAAAAATCTTGAATGTATAATCAAGGATAATTTTTTCTTATTCTCCATCCCACACATATGCTTCACACTTTGTTATAATGTGAATAGGAGAACCTTAGAGAGAAACACAAACCTATTGTTTTTAATGCTGCTCTAGATATCTCTGTAGGTTTCACTCATGTGTGATGCATTTACCTATTGCTGTTGAATTAGTTGCTCAGTCTGACTCTTTACGACCGCATAGACTGTGGCCTGCCAGACTCCTCTGTCCATGGAATTCTCCAGGCAAGAGTACTGGAGTGGGTTGCCATTCCCTTATCCAGGGGATCTTCCTGACTCAGGGATGGAACCCAGGTCTCCTGCATTGCAAGCAGATTCTTTACCATCTGAGCCACCAGGGAAGCCCGCTTACCAATTATTAAATCAAATCAACTGATTTCCTCTTACAGGTGAAGGAAATGATCTTACAGGTGAAGGAAATGATCTTTTCAGGCCTATTAGCTTTCCTTTAGCATGAAAAGCTAAAGGAGTTCTCTTCTCCACTGATAAAAGCATGTTCTCAGGAAACATGTTCTGATCAGATAACTTTTAGAAATTTATCCTAAATTTCCCTTCAATCCATGGCACAAAAGTAAACAGAAGCACATTAAGAATGATGGACATAACAGCCAACAGGAAGATGATCTGGCATTAACACACAAATAAAATGAGTCTAGAACTTTGGAAGGGTTAAAAATCCCTCCTTTCTCCAAGACTCATAAATGAAAATGGAATCTGAGGGAGAGTCAGGAGTCACTGGCTTTCAAAGAGCTTGTATCTATAGATATTTTGATGTTAAATCCACTAATTCTCACATATGTTGGGCCAACATTAAATGAAGGTGGAACAAAGTGAACTGATATTGTTGTCACTTTACATTTCCTTGAGCGGCCTGCCATTCCAGGTTTCCTTATCTTTAGAAACATCCATTTCATCTCATTAGAACTGATTCAAATGTATTCTTTTTGATGGCTGAGTAATATTCCATTGTGTATATGTACCACAGCTTTCTTATCCATTTGTCTGCTGACGGGCATCTAGGTTGCTTCCATGTCCTGGCTATTATAAACAGTGCTGCGACGAACATTGGGGTACACGTGTCTCTTTCAGATCTGGTTTCCTCAGTGTGTATGGCCAGACTTTTGCACTCTATGGGAGAAGGCGAGGGTGGGATGATTTGAGAGAACAGCATCAAAACATGTATATTATCAAGTGTGAAACAGATCACCAGTCCAGGTTGGATGCATGAGATAAGTGCTCGGGGCTGGAGCACTGGGATGACCCAGAGGGATGGGATGGGGAGGGAGGTGGGAGGGGGGTTCAGGATGGGGAACACATGTAAATCCATGGCTGATTCATGTCAATGTACGGCAAAAACCACTACAATATTGTAAAGTAATTAGCCTCCAATTAATAAAAATAAATGGAAAAAAAAAGAAACATCCATTTCTAGAAGTGATGAGAAGCGTCACCTTCACAGATGTATTGTTGTTTTTCTTGTGCCCCAGACTATCTGATTTTATGTTCAACTATACAAATGACTAAATCCAGGGCTGGAAAGAGAAGGCATGGGATTACTTTTTTGTCATAATCTAATGGACAATTTTCTGGGTGATAAGTATTAAATGGTTTTAGGAAATGATGAATGACACCAGCCTCAGTAGCTGGAAGGATTCCATCCCTCCAATTGCTGTCTTTTGGATCTACAAATAGTCTGGGATCAGCTGGCAACAGGAAAAGCCATTGTCTGGGGCTACCTCAGCTTCCCCTCCGGGTTCCTCCCTCAAACACAGAGCCAAGGCACACCTCTGGATGTGAGAAGGAAAGAAGCTGTGACTGGAGATTAAATCACTCTATGGAGCCAGGTCAGATGGGAGAAATGCTTTGTGTCAGGTCATAATCATAAAAATGTAATATCTAAAAGCAAACTTTTTTTTCTTTTAAACATAATTCCTGTCTTGTATGTGAGATGTGAGAGCTGGATGATAAAAAAAGAATTGATGCCTTCAAACTGTGGTGCTGGAGAAGACTCTTGAGAGCCCCTTGGACAGCAGGGAGATCAAATCAGTCCATCCTAGAGGAAATCAACCCTGAATATTCATTGGAAGGACTGATGCTGAAGCTGAAGTTCCAATACTTTGGCCACCTGATGTGAAGAGCCAACTCATTGGAAAAGACCCTGATGTTGGGAAAGATTGAGGGTATGAAGAGAAGGGGGCAACAGAGGATGAAATGGTTGGATGGCATCACCGAATCAATGGACATGAGTTTGAGCAAACTCCAAGAAAGAGTGAAGGACAGGGAAGCCGGGCGTGCAGCAGTCCATGGGATCACAAACAGTCAGACACGACTGAGCAACTGTACAACTGAAATGCAGTTTCCTGAAGGATTTTTACCTTTGGAAGATAAAAATACTGACAGATCCTAAGTACTCTAGTCCATATATATTTTTATATAATGTATGTGAATGCATGTGTACTTTATATTGTATACAGTATGCATATCAATAAATTATGCATTTTTCTACAGATGATTATGGGTTGTGATAAACAGTTATGTACACTGTGTTGTAATGAGTATGTATTGGTTCATACTGATTAGGCATAGCTCTAATAATTTCCAGCACAGCAGCAGATTCTAACCTGTCAAATCTACATTCATCCCTTTCTTGGAGTACTTTTAAGCAATGCTATATGATTAGAGAAGAAAACAGCAATTCAGCTCAACATGTAGTTCTATGTACCTTTACTCAATCAATATTCTTTTCAAGGAGAGATATATTTGTTTGCTTTCATGGCAAGTGATTAAACATTATGATCTTGCTCTATGCCAGATATAATTGTCTGACACATCCTTGTTTTTTATTTTCCCAGGGCTCTAGGCTGAATTCATTTTCTTCCAACAACTAGAATTTTCCTTTTGTACATGTCACTTTTCTTTGCAGTAATTACCATTTTGCTGCCATTTTTCCTACTAAATCATTCTTAACACACTGATCTCAAACCCTTTTTTAAAAATGCCTAATTTCTACTTCCTTCAAACCAAAAGACAATGTTTGAATCTGTCATTTATGTAACAAAAGTGCTAATTTTACCTTTGGATCCTATTGGATTCCTTACTGAATCAAAAAGTGTCATATTTGTTATTAGAAAATCATTTATAAGAATGTTACTTTCTTGTTTTGTATCACTAAACATTTCAGGTCATACTTTGGAGGCAGGAGTTAATTTGTCAGAAGTAAGCTACTATTTGACTTAAATTCAGCCTGTATTTCATAATTTTAAGGTTAAAAATATTGTACTCCTTTTAAGAGTCCACCTTAAATTTTTTTTAAACAAAGTGGGATATATGTGGGAGGATGTATGGATGATAGATAGGCAGAAGACTGTTTAAAAAATAAAGTAGATTTAGTAAACAGAAAGAAAGGATATTCAAAACAGAAAACCTCTGGAGCTAAGTGAATCAGTTATTCAACATTAATTGAATATTGATGAAGAAGAAAGAGTAAGTTATAAGTATACTCTGAATAAGGGCTCCCCTGGTCGCTGAGGCAGTAAAGAATCTGCCTGCAATGCAAGAGACCCAGGTTCGATCCCTTGATCAGGAATATCCCCTGGAGGAGGAAATGGCAACCCACTCCAGTATTCTTGCCTCAGAAATCCTATGGACAGAGGAACCTGGTGGGCTACAGTCCACAGAGTCAAAAAGAGTCAGACACAACTAAGCGACTATCACTTTCACTTTTTTCACAACCTTAATAAACATAGATAATTATTGGCTGAAAGGATAATCACAGAATCTGTATTTTTAGCTTTAGGGAGGGGAAAAAAAGCAGAAGGAGCAGCCACTTACTATAGATAGCTGTCCTCTTAGATCCATAGAGACTAGTGAGCTGATGTCACCAAGAAGAATTAAAAAAAAAAAAAAAAAGCCCAAACATCAGCAAAACTACAAAATAGTAATTAGCATGAGAACTTCAAACTGACTAGAACCCAAGGCTGACTCTAATTACACAGCTATAAAAGAAAAAAAAAGACAATTTTGTACCTCAATATTTGTGTTTCTTTATTTCTTGGTCTGCATCTATATAGTATCTGAGTTTCTAATTATAATAAATTATAAAATATTTCATATCAGTCCTTCATCTGGCCACACCTGGGGAAATCCTAGCACTTTTGCCTGTGTGGTCTAACCCAGGGCACTCTACATATAGAGGTAACTACCATAATTACAGGTAAAATGTCTAGGGGGATTTAAGAGTCTTCCACGGAGCTGGCTTTATGTGACAGCAAATTTTGCAGACAGACATATAAAAGAAGGAATAAAGTCTTAGTCCATTATGTAAATCTCAGAAGATAATATATTATCATTTTTTATAGCTTGGGATTAAACTATTTATCCACTATCAAAGGGATCTTTGAATTGTTTCTTTAAGAAATGGTAATGATTAGGTTTTAGGCATTACAGATTCTCTAAGTTAAGTCTCCCTCATGAATAATACCGTGCATTTTCAAAATAGCTTCTTAGCATGGCCTGAAAACAAACCACCCCAACAAGGAAACTGAAGCTATGCGCACTTATCTCTAACGACATGATCAACTGAGATAACCAGGGCCTTGGAACATATCTTGAGGTTACAAAAAATACTTTTCCTTAAAAGATTATTTTAAATGAAGGGGGACTTTCCTGGTGGTCCACTGGCTAAGAATCTGTGCTCCCAATTCAGGGGGCCTAGTTCAAACCCTGGTCAGAGAACTAGATCCTGCATGTCCTAACTAATACACAGCAGAGCCCCCCACCAAAAAGGACTAAAGGAAACAAAGATTTACAATTTTTTTCAGTTTTGTCTTATACAGACTAAATTTTCTATAAAAACTACATCCGGCTTTTTAAAGTAAAGATAAAAACCGTAAGAATTATTTTTCATACCCAAATGAAAGTTCAAAAACAATATGCATCCATTATCTCCAAACACTACTCAGTAAAGCAAAACAGTCCTGTCTGACCCCTCTCCCTCAGCAGGCTATGGCATGTACCACACTCTTCTTCATTCCACTCTCTCTTGGCTCCCTCTTCCTCTCACTCATTCACAGAACTGCCTTAAAGAACTTAAAACTCAGTTCACAGGATGACTTAGGGTGAAAAACACTAGTTGCAGCAAATAGCTAAAGCAAATAGCTTATATATCTAAAATGTTGTAAACCGTATACAGCTTATTGATCTGTGCACAAGGAAATCAAACAAAATCCTCAATACAATCTATTCACTAGTTGTCAGGAAAAAGAGATGGACATAAATTGTGTTGCACTGGATACCCCAAAACACCTAAGCAACCTATCCTATAGTTGCCAACATTAATTGGCACCTATAACACACAGACCCAGCTTGAGACAGACTTCACAATTTGGCTTAAACTCTGCATGACCTTTCATTAAAGGCTTAGCAATATCCATATTCTTAACAAATACGATTCTACTGCAAGTAGGCTTCTTCACCATCTTTTAAAAAAGTATAGTTTTAACAGCTCATGTCTCTAGACTACCAAGCATAAAAAATATTTATTTTACTTTCTTGGTTAAAAAGAAAACTTTAGATTTAATCAGCTTTAATAGTAATCAAGCAGTTTTCCAGGAACCTGACTCAACCACCCTGCCCAATGTATATCATCCAAATGATTGTATCGGTAAAAAAAACAGGTAATGTGCCTTATGAATAACAGATACCAGATTCTTATAAAACTGAAAGCAGTTTTGTAAAAGTCACCATTGTTGGGACTTACCGTGGTTTTATGCTTTTCCTCCATTAATCCGCCAGTGCATGGGATTTATCTTTTTATGTGAAATGCATGACAAAATATTTGACTGGTTATCAATCCATTAGGAAAATAGTTACATGGTTTTTCCAATGAGGTTAGAACAAAATGATTTTGGAATTTCCAGAATTTGCAGAAATGGAAAGAAGCCTGACCAACTTTGAACTCTGCTCAAGGAATAAGAAATGGGATTGGACACCATTTTGAAATGTGGGTGCATATGTGCTTGCCAGGTTCTCTTCTTGCCAGCTGCAAAATCTCCTGAAATGTCATCCAAATTTGATTAAAGACAGGTTACTCCAAACTCATTCTTTCACATCCTTGTAATAAAAATGGGTATATTTTTCAATATTATTGACAGGAAAGTAAAATAATCAAAACCAGGTGAACAGCTGGAATTAATTTCTCTCTTTAAGGAAGTATAGTAGATGTTCCGCCTCGTGTTATCACAGGCACACATAATATGTACTCTGGAAAAACAAAGTAATGGCTACCTTACCATGTTTTCTTAACTGTCTCACAATTTAGTACTTCTGTAATGTTAGCCTCATCTCAGAAAGACAGATGTGGTCATCTCAGTGTCCTAGATCACCTCAGAAGGAATAAGCACTAATGTTTCGATAGTTCAAAAGAGGAATTGTTGTGGAAGAAGCACAGTGAACTGTCTAGACCAGTGGACCCCAACCTTTTTAGCATCAGGAATCTGTTTCATGGAAGACAATTTTTCCACCAGTAGGGGGTGGGAGGATGGTTCAGGTGGTAATTCGAGCCAAGGGGAGTGACAGAGGAACAGCAGACGAAGCTTCACCTGCTGCTCCCCACTTACCTCCTGCGGTGCAGCCCAGTTCCTAATGGCACTGGTCTGTGGCCCAGGGGTTGGGGACCCCTGAACAGTGTCTCCTGCTAATGTCTCCTTCTGGAGCGCAGGTTGTGCAGGTTTGCTTGCAGCTCACGGTAAAAGGCTGGGGGTCCCTAAGCATCCTGTTCCGTGGCAGTGACGCAGACCTAGCCCCTGCACAGCACTCACCTGAATCGCTCCACGTCGTCCCTGTGGGTCTTGCAGGAAACCTACACTACCGTGAAGCTCCTGCTGCTTACCATGCCCTGAGTAAGCCAGTCCTTTGTCTCTGATCTAGGAGACTTGTGTCTTCTGCCAGTATCCACGAAACTCTGGCAGGCAAGTTGATCACTTAGAAGGAAGGTAAAATCTCCGACCACTCACAGATTCTAACAGACAGGTAGTGAATCAATCCATTGATGAGGGAGCAAGCAGAGGAGAATGAAAGAAGAAATTGAAGGGAAAGATGAATTTGGTTTTGATGCTGGTCAACTTGAAGTGGTTGTGGAGGCCGGGAGCTGCCAACACAGATCTGTATTTTATGAGAGGTCTGGGCTAGAGGTACATATTTTTTAATTAATTTTTATTGGAGTATAGTTGCTTTAAAATGTGGTGCTAGCTTCTACTGCAGAGCAAAATGAATCAGCCACACACACACACACACACATATATATCTCTCTCCTCCCTTTAGGATTTTCCTCCCATTCAGGTCACCACGGTGCATTAAGCACAGCTCCTTGTACTATACGATGTGTTCTCATTAGTTGTCTGTTTTATTTTGTTGTTTAGTTCCTAAGTTATGTCTGAGTCTTTGCAACCCCATGGACTGCAGAGTGGGCAGTCGACATTTTCGGAATCAGTGAACTAAAATGGACTGGAATGGACGAATTTAATTCAGATGACCACTATATCTACTATTGTGGGCAAGAAGCCCTTAGAAGAAATGGAGGAGCCATCAGAGTCAACAAGAGTCCGAAATGCAGTACTTGAGTGCAATCTCAAAGATGACAGAATGGTCTCTGTTCATTTCCAAGGCAAACCATTCAATGTCACAGTACTCCAAGTTTATGCCCCAACCACTGATGCTGAAGAAGATGAAACTGAACAGTTCTATGAAGACCTACAAGACCTTCTAGAACTAACACCAAAAAAAGATGTCCTTTTCATCATAGGGGACTGTAATGAAAAGTAGAAAGTCAAGAGATCCCTGAAGTAACAGGCAAATTTGGCCTTGGAGTACAAAATGAAGCAAGGCAAAGGCTAACAGAGTTTTGCCAAGAGAACACGCTGGTCATAGCAAACACCCTCTTCCAACAACACAAGAGAAGACTCTACACATGGGCATCACCAGATGGTCAATACCGATATCAGATTGATCACATTCTTTGCAGCCAAAGATGGAAAAGTTCTATACAGTCAGCAAAAACAAGACTAGAAGCTTACTGTGGCTCAGATCATGAACTCCTTTTTGCCAAATTCAGACTGAAATTGAAGAAAGTAAGGAAAACCACTAGACCATTCAGGTATGACTTATATCAAATCCCTTATGCTTATACAGTGGAAGTGACAAATAGATTCAAGGGATTAGATCTGATAGACAGAGTGCCTGAAGAACTATGGACAGAGGCTCATGACATTGTACAGGAGACAGTGATCAAGACCATCCCCAAGAAAAAGAAATGCAGAAAGGCAAAATGGTTGTTTGAGGAGGTCTTAAAAATAGCTGAGGAAAGAAGAGATGCTAAAGGCAAAGGAGAAAAGGAAAGATATACCCATCTGAATGCAGAGTTCCAAAAAATTATCTAGGAGTGATAAGAAAGCCTTTCTCAGTGATCAATGTGAAGAAATAGAGGAGAACAATAAAATGGGAAAGACTAGAGATCTCTTCAAGAAAATTAGAGATACCAAGGGAACATTTCATGCAAAGATGAACACAGTAAAGGACGGAAATGGTATGGACCTAACAAAAGCAGAAGATATTAAGAAAAGGTGGCAAGAATACACAGAAAAACTATGCAAAAAAGATCTTAAGGACCCAGATAACCACAATGGTGTGATCACTCACCTTGAGCCAGACATCCTGGAGTACGAAGTCAAGTGGGCCTTAAGAAGCAGCACTATGAACAAAGCTAGTGGAGGAGATTGAATTCCAGCTGAGCTATTTCAAATTGTAAAAGATGATGCTGTGAAAGTGCTGCACTCAATATGGCAGCATATTTGGTAAACTCAGCAGTGGCCACAGAACTGAAAAAGGTCAGTTTTCATTCCAATCCCAAGGAAAGGCAATGCCAAAGAATGTTCAAACTACCTCACAGTTGCACTCATCTCACATGCTAGTAAAGTAATGCTCAAAATTCTCCAAGAGAGGTTTCAACAGTATGTGAACCAAGAACTTCCAGATGTTCAAGCTGGATTTAGAAAAGTCAGAAGAACCAGAGATCAAACTGCCAACATCTGTTAGATCATTGAAAAAGCAAGAGAGTTCCAGAAAAACATCTACTTCTACTTTAGTGACTATGCCAAAGCCTTTCACTGTGTGGATCACAACAAACTGTGGAAAATTCTTCAGGAGATGGGAATACCAGACCACCATACCTGAACTCCTGAGAAATCTGTACGCATGTCAGGAAGCAACAGTTAAAACAGGACATGGAACAACAGACTGGTTCCAAAAGGGGAAATGAGTACGTCAAGGCTGTATATTGTCACCCTGCTTATTTAACTTATATGTAGGATATATCATGAGAAATGCCAGGCTGGATGAAGCACAAGCTGGAATAAAGATTACTGGGAGAAATATCAATAACCTCCAATATGCAGATCACACCACCCTTTATGGTAGAAAGCAAAGAGGAACTGAAAAGCCTCTTGATAAAAGTGAAAAAGGAGAGTGAAAAAGCTGGATGAAAACTCAACATTCAAAAAACTAAGATCATGGCATCTGGTCCCATAATTTCATGGCAAATAGATGGGGAAATAATGGAAACAGTGACAGATTATTTTGGGGGGCTCCAAAATCACTGCAGATGGTGACTGCAGCCATGAAATAAAAAGACGCTTGCTCCTTGGAAGAAAAGCTATGGCCAAACTAGATAGCATATTAAAAAGCAGAGACATTACTTTGCCAACAAAGATCCGTGTTTTTGCCCATAGTCATGTATAGATGTGAGAGTTGGACTATAAAGAAAGCTGAGCAGTGAAGAACTGATGCTTTTGAACTGTGGTGTTGGAGAAGACTCTTGAGAGTCCTTTGGACAGCAAGGAGATTAAACCAGTCAATCCTAAAGGAAATAAGTCCTGAATATTCATTGGAAGGACTGACACTGAATCTGAAACTCTAATACTTTGACCACCTGATGCAAAGAAGTGACTCATTGGAAAAGACCCTGATGCTGGGAAAGATTGAAGGCATGAGGAGAAGGGGATGACAGAGAATGAGATGATTGGATGGCATCACTGACTTGATGGACATGAGTTTGAGCAAGCTCCAGGAGTTGGTGATGGACAGGGAAGCCTGGCGTACTGCAGTCCATGGGGTCACAAAGAGTTGGACATGACTGAGTGACTGAACGGAACTGAACTGACAAAATATCAGTAATGCTTATGTGACAATCCCAATCTCCCAATTCCTCGCAAGAAACATATTTTTGAATTATTCAAGTCCGCATATGAGTTAACATCTTAAGGATGAAGAGCCATATCCTGGAGAATACCATTATTTAAGTGGTGGTTATGGGGGTGTGGTCTATAGGAATAGATAGAATGGAATGAGGATACTGCGTCTGTCAGATGCCAAAAAGCAGAGAACTCCAAGCAGGGAGTAATCACCAGTGAAATGAAGATCCAAAAACAGAAAAACCAAAATCCCACTAGACTTAGCACCTAGAAAGTAACTGTTGTTCTCGTGTGATGTGCTGGTCCTGGATCTATGGGCCAGGAGATTCCCCTCCTCAACCTTCCCCTCACCTGTGTTCCAAACATCTAAACCTGCAGGCTGCACTTGCCAGGCTCAATGTCAGCTGGTCTCCAGCTGGGCTGAGTTTAGCCAATGATTGATATGGGTGAGAGATTAAAAGACAAACGAAACAGAGAAGTTGGGTGTTTCTGCTTCTCTTCTCTGCTGTGGATGCATGTCTGACAGTACATGGGCTGAATCCCCTCCATGGCTTCAGCTCCCTCTGGACAAGCCAGTCAACCCAAGAGTCTTGCCTCTAGGGTCATCTCCAGGCCAAGGTCTGATAGGACCATTTTTACTTCATCCCTCCATTCCCTGTGTGGAATAGCTTCCAACTGTGGGCATCTAAGATATCTCACCATCCTCTGTCTGGTTTCTCAGTTACTCCACCACCCATCTAATCAGTTTCCCCACATTATATGTATTTTTTGTAGCAAATCACTGAAGGTGTTCATTTTTTGGCCTGGTTGGACCTTGATTAATAAGGATAGGTAAGAACATAAAAGCCAAATCTGATAGGCAAAAGAATGGGAAAAGATGTTGAAACCAACTGTATAGAACATTCTTTGAGTAGTTTCATGAAAAGGAAAGAGAGACTTGATGGTAGCTGGAGGGATGGGTCTTTCTTGTTTGGTAAGATGTGCTTGTTTTAGGCTGAGGGGAAGATGTCTGAAAAGAGTGAGGAAGAAAAGGTAGACGAATTGAGCTGTGTATGTGTTAAGTCACTTCAGTTGTGGCCAACTCTTTGCGACCCTGTGGACTATAGCCCACCAGGCTCCTCTGTCCGTGGAATTCTCTAGGCAACAAAACTGGAGTGGGCTGCCACTTCTCCAGGGGACCTTCCCAACTCAGGGATTGAAGCTGTGCCCCCTGCATTGCGGGCAGAATCTTTGCCATTGAGCCACCAGGGAACCAGTTGGATTAATGGAATAAGGTCCCAGAGGAAACAGGAGGAGGTAGGGGGTTTGGTAGGATCCGGGTAACAGATTTGATCCAGTTAACAGGGTTTTTTTTTTCCCCAATGCATCAGATAAAACTGGTAATAGTTCAGTTAGATCAATAGGATCCATCAACAAGGGTATAAAGTTATATCATCAGCTAATGGGTTTGACCCTAACCTGAAATTGATATCCTGAAACCAGCAATACAAAGGTAAAGATTAGCTACCTTGTAAAGGGTGTGAAATTTTCTGATGGACTCAGCTTTTCCCAGAAGTTTAAGGCTTTGCCGAGTTTAGAGGTGAAAAGGTAGGTTGGAAGAGAGTGGTGATGGTCTGGAATCCTTCTGTGAGGATTTGGGAGTGAAAACCAACCAGGGATCTCTGAGGGGACTGATGGTAATGCAGAGGACCCAGCTGAGGTATTTACAAGGAATTGCACAGTTTATAGTTTGGTTCCCCTCACCCTCAGATTATCAGTTGTGCCCGTTTGGAAGCAGGATGACAAATCCAGGGTTGCAGTCTTGAGAGATGAACACTGTGGAAGGACAGAACTGCAGGAAATTATAGATGGGAAAGTGGTTTGGATGATCTCTTGGGGAATACAGACAGTATAGCCAGCAGAAAGAATGCACAGAGTTGCCGAGGTGGGCAGGACCAACTTCCCATCCCAGCTAAGGAAACCTAGGCAAGTGACAACCTTTCTAAGCTTCAACTCCCTCATCCATAAAGTGAAAATAGGTTATAAGACTGAACAAGAAAACGTATATAGAGTGTGAACTAAAGATCCTTGCACACACAGAGAACTCAGCCAATGACAGTGAAAGTGGCCAATTTTCATCAATCGGATCCTTATTCAATTTTGATATGTGTATATCTCTCTTTGAAGATGAGTCGCAAATCTGCAGCTTCTCTAAAACGCACCATGTCAGGTTCCCAAACAAGCCCACTGCAAGTCACTCTGTGGCTCCGAACCACACAGGAAGATGCTCGTGAGACTCCGATCTACCATCATCTAGAGAGAATAGAGCTGTTGAGAGCTCTGTGTGAAGATTATACTCTATGGGGAATATACACCTCTGGGGAGCCACACAACAGGCACTTCAACTGGGGCACAAAAATGGACCGGGTTGGGAAAGATCCTCCGGGGACTAGCGGCTGAGATTTACAGCTGGTGGGGGCACCTGGGGAAACAATCAGAGACGCATCAGCTAGCAGAACCAGGATTCCAGTGCATCTTCCGCACTGAAACTTATTTATCACAGATAAGTATATACAGTGTGAGCACTCTGCTGATCACCCAGCGTACTTCTGAACTCTTTGCTTTCTGCCTTCTGACAATTTTTTTTACTCATTATCTTCACAGAAAGAAGCAGCTTCCCCACAGAGCCATAATATCTCAAATGGGTCAGAAAACCCACATAGCAAATTTTCATTTGTTCTGACAAGTTGTTAAGGATAAAATTATTGCCTTGAATAAATTTCTTGGAAATAAGCTTGTGACCTGACTTCGAATATAAATAACCACCCTGGTTCTTACTTCGATACTAAATAGGAGTTAAGTGAGTCAACAATACTACATATTTAGTTATTTTGCTTGCTCTCAGTGAACAAGAAATAATAAAATCCTCAAATATTTGAAACCCTACACAGCTCAGAATTGCTAACGATCATAGGCTTATTCTTTTAGTTTACTGATAGGAAAATGACACATGTCATTGCTAGTTCCTGGGAAGCAGAGAGAAAACATTCAAAAGGTTTAATGAGCAGATGAAGAAAGAAAACTGGTAACTGACATTTCTGGCTTGGGAATATGACCTTCTCCAGAAGTGCAACTGGCCAAACCTTCTTACACATGGAAAATACTAAAGCTTTGCCCAGAGTCAACAAATGCCATGTTCTGAGGAGCAGTATCTTAGGAGACAGATCTGTTAACCATCAGTGGATGTTTTTTACGTTAGCACTCATAGCAGGCAAAGTTAAAGAATGTTTTGCATACCTGCTTTCCAACAGAAGCCTGAGCTCCCAGCAGGGGAAGGCTGGACCGGCCCTTGGGCCCGAGACAGATAACATATACACATGCAGTACACAGACAAAGACACACAGCAAGGTTCTTCAAACACTTTCCTTCAGGCTATTTCCCTCTACTTTAGACTCACTGAAGAAATGCCCGAGTCAACCTCAGGTCAGAGGATGTGACGAAGAAACTTTTTCATTTGGTTTTTTGTGGGGTTTTTTTTATAATTTTTTTTTCATTTATTTTTATTAGTTGGAGACTAATTACTTTACAATATTGTAGTGGTTTTTGTCATACACTGACATGAATCAGCCATGGTTTTACACGTATTCCCCATCCCGATCCCCTCTCCCACCTCCCTCTCCACCCAATTCCTCTGGGTCTTCCCAGTGCACCAGGCCCGAGCACTTGTCTCATGCATCCAGCCTGGGCTGGTGATGTTTCACCCTAGATAACATACATGTTTCGATGCTGTTACCTCAAGAAACAAGAAAAAAGTCAAATAAATAACCTAACTCTACACCTAAAGCAACTAGAGAAGGAAGAAACGAAGAACCCCAGGGTTAGTAGAAGGAAAGAAATCTTAAAGATTAGGGCAGAAATAAATGCAAAAGAAACTAAAGAGACCATAGCAAAAATCAACAAAGCTAAAAGCTGGTTTTTTGAAAAAATAAACAAAATTGACAAACCATTAGCAAGACTCATTAAGAAACAAAGGGAGAAGAACCAAATTAAAAAAATTAGAAATGAAAATGGAGAGATCACGACAGACAACCCTGAAATACAAAGGATCATAAGAGACTACTACCAGCAGCTCTATGCCAATAAAATGGACAACTTGGAAGAAATGGACAAATTCTTAGAAAAGTATAACTTCCCAAAACTGAACCAGAAAGAAATAGAAGATCTTAACAGACCCATCACAAACAAGGAAATCGAAACTATAATCAGAAATCTTCCAGGAAACAAAAGCCCGGGACCAGATGGCTTCACAGCTGAATTCTACCAAAAATTTAGAGAAGAGCTAACACCTATCTTACTCAAACTTTTCATCTGGTTTTGTACTGAACATAGATTTGCCTGTTCAGTCAAGTTGGAATGGCTTGATGGCATTGCCAAGAGCCATCCTCATACTAAAGAAAAGAATGTATAGAAAGGCAATTTACAAACAGTCTGACAATGGGCCTAGAGATTATCATAACTGGAGTCAAGGACTGATATCTTATGATATTACTTTTATGTGAAATCTGGAGAAGGCAATGGCACCCCACTCCAGTACTCTTGACTGGAAAATCCCGTGGACAGAGGAGCCTGGTAGGCTGCAGTCCATGAGGTCGCTAAGAGTCGGACATGACTGAGTGACTTCACTTTCACTTTTCACTTTCATGCCTTGGAGAAGGAAATGGCAACCCACTCCAGTGTTCTTGCCTGGAGAATCCCAGGGATGGGGGAGCCTGGTGGGCTGCCATCTGTGGGGTCGCACAGAGTTGGACACGACTGAAGCGACTTAGCAGAAGCATGTGTGAAATCTAAAATATGATAAAAGCGAACTTATTTACAAAACATAAAAAAGACTCAGAGATAAAGAAAACAAACTTATGGTTACCAAAGGAGGGGGAGGTAGGGATAAATCAGGAGTTTGGGATTAACAGATACACACTACTATATATAGACTAGATAAACAAGGACCTACTATGTAGCATAAGGAACTGTATTCAATATCTTGTAATATTGAATGGGAAAGAATCTGAAAAAATATATTTGTGAATCACCGAATCACTTTGCTGTCTACCTGAAAATAACACAACAATGTAAATCAACTATACTTCAGTTGAAAAAGGTATTTTTAATGAGTGACAGCAAAGTCCCTTCATGGCTTGCCAAGTTTACACACTGCATCTTAGTGTCATCCCCAAAAGCTGACATCTGCTTGATGCTCTGATTAGTAGTATATGCTACACAAGGCCGCATATTTCTCCAACAGTGAGGACAGAGTCAGAGACGATAGGACAGCGAGAGCTGTTTGGGTGCCAGACAGCCGCCACTGCACCCTCTCTTGGGTAAAGATACACAGTTCCAATCACACTCCTGCGGGAAAAATGCTACTAACGTTGAAAAGGTGCGGCAGAGGGCACACAGAATGACTCAGCGCTTCAACAAGGAGGCACACATGCTGACCTCACGCTCCCGCTGCAAATCAACAGTGGTGAAAAGTCCCCACCAAGAGCCTCTGCTTACAGATCTCATCATGGGGGAAAATGGTCTTTCCTGACCTCCTGGATTTTAACACCTGCTCTTAAAACCCACTCAAACTAATCCATGTGTCAGTCAAAATCCAATCTTTCTATCTGGTCTCTTCTCAATATTCTGTAACGACTATGTGTGCTCAGTCGCTCAGTTGTGTCCAATTGTAGCCTGCCAGGCTCCTCTGTCCATGGAATTTTCCAAGCAAGAATACTGGAGTGGATTGCCATTTCCTACTCCAGTAATGACCAATATGGGAAAATAATCTAAAAAAGTATAGATATGTGCATATGTAGAACTGATTCACTTTGCTGTAGAGCAGACACTAACACATTTTAAATGAACTAAACTTACAATTAAAAAAAAATCCAATCTTTATGTAGCATCAAAAAAATGCATCTTGATTCCAACATTTTTATCATTAAAGAGGGAGGTCAACATATTATTTTATTGTTCCTTTATTTTAGTATTTGTAATTCTGTATGGTAAAATTTTTTAGTCAGAGGATAATTGCTTCACCATGTTGTGTTAGCTTCTACTGTAAAACAACTGTATCCATACATATATATATATATATATATATATATATCCCCTCTCCCTTGAGGCTCCCTCCCACCATCCCCTCCATCCCACCCCTCTAGGTCATCACAGAGCACTCAGCTGAGCCCCCTGTGTTATCTAACAGCCAGAATACAAGAAGTAAGATATTTATCATATGCTGCAAAGCAGAAAACCAACCCCCAAACCAAGATAGCTGCAGTCTCCTAGAATGTCCCTCTATTATATTTTAGATACGCTGTTTACTAACACTGCGCTTTTTTTCTTCCCTTGTTTCCAGCATAACCAGTTCATTGGGTTGGGGGGGCCAGAAGTGGAGGGGGCAGGGGAGGCACAGACAAGCAAACATTTTGTAAGTGATGCATAGCATGAAGTCAGCCTGCATGAATTTAATTCGCTGTGGCAGTGCAACAATACTGAAAGGGTGTGCTCAATCAGAGTCCTTTTGGATTGTTTCTGACCAAGTAACCTGAGGAGAGTTTCCTCATAAAGCTGCCTTTTTCACACAGCCGGAATTTTGAATCCCACCTGTAAATCACAGATGTCTATGGGGATTTGCCCGTCTTTTCCCTCTCCATCTCTTTTATCTCTACCCCCCCCTTTTTTTTGTAATTTGTGAAGATAAAATAGTCTTCATAATTCTTTTATGTGAAAGAAGTTTTGGTTGCTCTGTCCTGAAAGAGGCACATCAATTTTGATCAACAATTTGCTCCCTGAAACTCAATCTCAGAGATATTTACCCTACCTCTTGCTTGAAAAGAAAAAATGCCACCTGAAATTCCTTGTCTATAAGAATCAACACTGATGTTATTTTAAATTAGGATTTAGCACTAACTTTATGAACCTAACCTAGACAGGTGTATGCTATATACACAGATGACTACCTACATTGTTTAGTTTTCTTAAACAACTTGTAATTATTTCTCTGACTAAATATAAAAATGAGATTCAACTGGTGTTAATGCAAATATATATTATAAAATCACCCTGCTCTATCAGTTTGCATTGGGATCAATGTATTTGTATTTGTGTCTCAAGTAAATTTTAGGTTGAAGTTATGAAGTGTTTTGACTTTGGATCACAGAATCAAGCTGTTTAAAAAGCACATATATACATGCACACACACACACACAACGTACAACATGGTAGTATTTACCATGGAAACAATTTAAATGTCTACTTCAGATTGGTTAATAAACTATGATATGTCCACACAACAGACTACCATTGAGCCACCAAACATAAAAATATAGAACAGGGGATGTCCCTGGTGATCCAGTGGTTAGGACGCCATGCTTCCACTGCAGGGGGCACAGGTTCGATCCCTCGTCAGGCAACTAAGATCCTACATTCCATGCGGCCAATAAATAAATTCTAAACATAAAAATCTTGTGTTAAATTTTAAAAATGTAGAACAATATTCAAAGACATGAAAAGATCACCAGCACCACAAACGAGAGAACACTAACAATTGCAAAGGAATATATACAATATCCCATTTCCATTAAAAAATATATAGATCCTTACACTTGCATAGGATCAAAGTCAGAGTCACTGCCTCTCAGTGGTTAGATTAGAAGTGTTTGTCTTAGTCAGTCCCAGACCTCACCCCCATACCCAAATTTTACAGAGAATGGCATGAACTTTTTAAAAAGGTTATTTTTCAATAGTAATTAGTTTTATAACCAAGACTGAGAGAGCTAGAGAGGCCCCACTAGCAAAAGGCCCACTCACATAGATCATAAGTACAGGACAGCCAAAGCCGCTGAACCCAAAAGCTAACCTCAAAAGCTTAGAAATGAGTTAAAATGTGTGCCAAGCCGTGATATTCACTAAGTTGAAAGGAGACTGGCTGCATTACTTGTGAGACAACATGATTACTGCAGGCCTAGCGCTCCTCTCACTCTCTTAGATATCCCCAAGGCATCCCCTTGAATCACTCTCTGGGACTTGGGTCCAGAAAAAGCGAGTGCAGAGTGCCACGAATGTATCATGTTCTTAACCTAACAGAAACACTGTTTGTCTTTATTCGTGATGACCATTTTGATAAGCTTTGTGTGTCCAAGGCATACTATAAATTTCTTTGTCAAACAGCTACAATTGTAATAAAATAAGCACACAAATATGGAATAAATTACATCTTAAAATGTTCCTTTTGGGGAAAAAAACTTTTACAAGACACATTTAGCATGACAGAAAAAAAGGAAAGAAGGGAGAAGGGATGGGGGAGAAATAAAGACCTTAAAGAAAAGAAAGGTAAAGAGGAAATAAAATTTTAAAAAAATAAGATAACTAGAGATGAGATTAGCATACCATAATATCCCATACACTTGGAGAAAATGAGCCACAAATTTATATCTAAGCTTTGTAGTAACCAATGCCACAAATGAAACACAATTTTGTAATTCATAGTATGTTTAAGATAAAAGCAGCAGAAACAAGAGGGCAATTTCTCCCATGATCCCTTAATAAGAAACACTTTTGTTGTTGCTGTTTAGTTGATAAGTAGTGTCTGACTCTTTTGCAACCCCATGGACTGTAGCCCTTCAGGCTTCTCTGTCCATGAGATTTTCCAGGCAAGAATACTGGAGCGTGTTGCCATTTCCTTTCCCACAGTTTTATCTTCCCCACCCAGAGATCGAACCCAGGCTTCCTGCATTGGCAGGCAGATTCTTTACCACTGAGCCACCAGGGAAGCCCAGTAAGCAGCACTATGGGATGTAATAAGGCTAAATTCTCAACACCACCCACTACAGTACACGCCTGCCTTACGGAGATGTTTCTCACAAGGGTCACAGAGTAGTCTGACAGCGCCACACAATTCAGTTTACATCAGCAGCTCAGAGGATGGAAAAGTTAACACAGTGGGCCAGGTTCCTGGCTCAGTGATGCTTCATCTTAGGATGTGTGTTTTCATTTCCAGAAATGCAGGTATGACATAGCTTTTTCAGTGCTCCAGTATTAATTCTGTCAACCCGACTTTGAAAATAGTGCTGCAGTGAACTTGATATATCCTTCCCTTATACTCCTACTTACAGTTCAAAGCAGACCTGTGTGTTTTAAGTTAGTGCACTAAATGAATTGTATCCTTTTTCATTAATTCATTCAATTAATTAAGTTAATTCAACAAATACTTCTTGAATACTTACTTCATAGACGTATGTTTGCATGGTAGGATGACAGAGGTGACCGAAGCAGGCTTGGCCATGATAGGGTCCTCATGGAAATGACAAATCAGTCTAGAGTTACATCAGCACCATGATGTTTGGGGTTGGATAACTATTTGTTGGAGGAGGGGACCTGTCCTGGGCAGGGTAGGAGGTTTGGCTACATCCCTGGTTTCCATCTCCTACATCCCAGGAGCCACACCCCCAGTTGTGACAGGCAAAACTATCTCCAGATGTTGCCAAATATCCCCTGCAGAACCACTGGTCTAGAAAGCACTGACCCTAAGAAACAACAATGAATCAGTTCAGAGAGAGGAAGCAGGGGTGCTGAGAGGATGTAAAGAAGAGGAACTAACCCAGTCCTGTATCCAATGAAGGCCTCCTTGAGAAGGTTAAGTTTAAAAGCTCCTGGAGACAGATGTCTAAAAACGGTTACTCCAGAGAAGTGAACTGGGATATGTATATGGACGGGGCCAAGCTCTTCCTCAAAACACCATTAGAAACAACTCTACACATACTCCATCCAAAGCCAAGAGTGGCATGTAAAAGGCACTGAAAAGACCATTCAAACAAACAAATAAACAAATTAAAAATCAGCCAGTCACACCCTAAGAGTAATGGAACCTCTGTTGTCCTTTCTAAGAGACCATCCATCCATCACATGTTCAGTTGTGTCTGATGTACGTGTCTCCATGTACTGCCAGACTCCTCTGTGCAGGGGATTTCCTAGGCAAGGATACTGGAATCGGTTGCCATTTCCTCCTCCAGGGAATCTTCCTGACCCAGGGATCGAACCCACATCTCTAGTGTTTCTTACACTGTAGGCAATTCTTTACCACTTGAGCTATCAGGGAAGCCCCTTCTAAGATAAAACAATCCCAAACTGAACCAGTAACTGACTGAATTTAGTGGCGAGTTGTTAGCTGTGGCCCAGTTAAATGTTGGAACCAAAGAACTAATATATAAATCATACCGTAGGGAGTTATTCAACCTCACTGAGAGAGATGTTTTTCCTTAGAATCATAACATTAAACAAAACTTTTTGCAAAGCAATTACACCAATTAAAATCAAACATCCAGTAACCAGACTGGATGGTTTATTTAGAAGAAAATAAAGACTCTAATACTTTTATTCTCTTCCTATGTTTCTTGCTTTCTCCTCCAAATGACACCCTAACAATAGGGTCAAATAGGACTGACTCTTTAGTGTTATCAAATGTATTATTTTCATCATCTTCCCCTCTTTTTAATTGATAAACTGAGGGTCAAAACTTAAATTTTTCCAAGGTTGCAGACTGTAATTAGCCAAGCCAAGAGTGAAACCTGTGTCTTCTGACTCTATACCAAAGTGTCGATAGAGGAAAAACAGCAGGATATGCTTTGGGGAAAGGAAGGATGGGTAGAAGATGTGAGAAAGACTATAACAGCACTGGGGTTTCCTCAACCCCATCCCTCCCAGAACACCTTCCATTTGATCAAAAAGGGAATGGTAATGAAGGGTACTTTTAATATGGTAGACACTTTATAGTTTGGAGAAGGAAATGGCAACCCACTCCAGTATTCTGCCTGGGAAATCCCATGGACAGAAAGCCTGGCAGGCTACAGTCCTTAAGGTTGCAAGAGTCAGACATGACTTAGCAATTAAACTACCACCCAACCACACCTCTCTAATCCTTACAACAACTCTGTAGAACAGGTCCCCCTGAACCTTATGAATCACCTGGGGATCTTGTTAGATCTAATGCATATTCTACACCAGCAGGGCTGGGATATGGGCTGAAAATTTACACTATACACACAAATGTCCACATAGTCAAAACTATGGTTTTTCTAGTAGTCATGTATGGATGTGAGAGTTCGACCATAAAAGCTGAGTGCCAAAGAATTGATGCTTTGAGTTGTGGTACTATAAAAGACTCTTGAGGGTTCCTTGGACTGCAGAGAGAACAAACCAGTCAATCCTAAAGGAAACCAATCCTGAATATTCATTAGAAGGTCTATTGCTGAAGCTCCAACACTTTGGCCACCTGATGTGAAGAGCCAAATCATTGAAGACCCTGATGCTGAGAAATACTGAAGGCAAAAGGAGAAGGTGGCAGAGGTTGAGATGGTTATATAACATCACTGACTCAATGGACATGAATTTGAGCAAACTCTAGGAGATAGCAGAGGACAGAGGCGCCTGGTGTGCAGCAGTCCATGGGGTCACAGAGAGTTGGACGCGACTTAGTGACTAAACAGCAACCAAGCATCACACTCCCAGGTGATGCTGATACAGCTGGTGCTGGAACACAGACCACACCCTCAGTGGCAGGTACTTTCATGGGGAGCATAAGAACTCGCTTAAGAGGTGAGTTAGACTCATGAGGAGCTTAAGAACTCACTTAAGAGGTGAGTTCAAATGCATGATCCTGGGCCCCATCCCCAGAGATGCTCATGCAGGTCTACAGTAGAGTCTAGCATTCCTCTGGTTATGAGTACTCCAGGTCATTCCAATCCAGTAGTCTAATGGACTATGGAGTTCAGCAGATTTGGACTAAAATATTGGTTTCATGACTTGCCAGCTATAAGAAAGGATCTTGAGCTAATTAAAACTTCTGAGCTCTGGTTTCCCCCATTTGGAACTCTGTGGGAGAATGTGAGGGTGGGATGTTTCAAAAGAACAGCATGTATACTATCTATGGTGAAACAGATCACCAGCCCAGGTGGGATGCATGAGACAAGTGCTCGGGCCTGGTGCACTGGGAAGACCCAGAGGAGTCGGGTGAAGAGGGAGGTGGGAGGGGGGATCGGGATGGGGAATAAGTGTAAATCTATGGCTGATTCATATCAATGTATGACAAAACCCACTGAAATGTTGTGAAGTAATTAGCCTCCAATTAATAAAAAAATTAAAAAAAAAAAAAAAAAAAAGAAAAAAAAAAAAAAAAAAAAAACTTCTGAGCTCTGGTTTCCCCCATTTGGAGGAATACCTCATTAGATGGAGAAGGAAATGGCAACCCACTCCAGTATTCTTGCCTGGAAAATACCAGGGACAGAGGAGCCTGGTGGGCTGCTGTCTATGGGGTCACATAGTCGGACACGACTGAGGCAACTTAGCAGTAGCAGCATTAGATTGCACAGATGATTAAACACAATTATCTTTGCAAAATAACTAGCACATTACAGGGATTTGGGAAGACACAGTGATTGTAATGGTACTGATATGATCATGAAGATATTCATTTTATAGATGACAAGCTCAGGTGCAGGGGGTAAAATCACGTGTTTGAGCAACTAAGCAAAATTTGAACCCAGATCCAGTTCCAAAGCCATGTTCATTTCACTGCATCAGATCACAGGGACCAAGTTTTAGACAGTCACCTGCATTTATGGAAATTGTTCAGATCACTCCTTCTTCTGCCCCTATGCTGTTAGTTCTGCCAAGCTCTCCCCTACTAGACATTGTTTTTTGCTTCTTCTCTTGTAACATTCCCTCCCTCACCCCAATCCTAAGGATTCTCCAAAGACTTTCTGCTTCTCCTGCCCTTGGACTCCTGGGGCAAGATCTTCCTCCCAACCTGCTTACCCAGTTCAAGGGTGAACTTGTACATATAGAAAAAGATGACAGGTAAAACAAAAATCTAATTTTGAAGATGTGCACACTGAGATTTGCATCTCAGTGTGATGTCCATGCCCTGCCTTTTACCCCTCTTGGATCTCATTGGGAAATTTTATTTTTTAATGAACAATTCTTGAGAGGATGTCAATCACAGCTATAAAACATCTAGGCGAGAGAGTCAATATAGAATTATTTACCCATTGCACTCCAATACACGTGGGAGGAATACCAAATATATTATTGAGGTAACACAATCCCATAAAATACATGAGAAGAGAAGCCACAGACTTACATTACTACTGCTCTGGCTGAAAAGATATTTCGTGGAGGACCGAAACACTTCAAAATGTTAGGAAATACTCAGGATCCTAAATAAGCAAATTGTTTTAGCATTTCTGTTCCAAGCAATAACAGTCAATGGCTGTGTGGAGATTATTTTCAGTTGAGATTTTATGGGAAAACTATAACTGGAAATAAAAGGAATATTCTAGCCATAAACATGACGTATCTCTTGTTGCACATGTTGGTGATGACAGTGAATGAGATCTCCAAGCAATGTAAGAGTTATGATGTGTGGTGTCAGCATAATAAAGTAAGACTTTTCCCTCTCAAAGGTCAATTCTTGAGCTTCATAAAGATGTACAGAATTTCATAGCCTGAAAACTATGTTAAGGGGACACTGAAACCAGATGGCAAAAGAGTTTTAAGAAAGAAAAAGAGAGCCTTATGCCCCAGCCTTAATTCACTGCAGCACAAATCAGTGTTTGAAACTGGCTCTTCTCTCCAAGTCTTTTTTTTTTTAAAAAAGTTCATCGACATGAATTCTCCTGAAGAATGTGTCTACACTGAAAAAACACATGGAGAGTTGAGCCGTCATCTTAAATAGCCCGCATCGATCATTCTGTTTTTTCTTTACTAGGTACAAATTTATAAGGCTACTCACGTTATTTAAGTGGCCTTTAGCCTCCATTTTTCTTTCCCTATACTGATAGAAAGTATATGACCAAGGATGGAAAAAATGCAGTAGACAGAGGTCAGTTGGACTGAAATAAGATGTCTCCTCAGCTAGAAGAGATCCACGGTTAACTTTGGGCTTCACAAGCACACAGCCTGCTTAAATCTGTTGTTTACAAGGTATTGATCTGGCCAAGTTACTTACCTAACTGAAGTCTCTAAACCTCAGTTTTTTTCATTTGTAAAATAGCAATAATAATCCCCTCTAACAGGGTTGCTGTCATTACTAAACAACATAATAGATGTGAAAGACTTGGGATGTTTAATTCATAGAGAATCATTTTTTACATGTACATAACCATTTTAGAGATAATTCACATGCCATGCAATTGACCCCTTTAAGGTGTAAAAGTAAATATCTTTTAATATGTTCACATATTTCAAGTTATGCAACCATCATCCATTAATTTTTGAACATTTTCACTCAAAAAAAGCTGTCTTTATTAGTGATTATTCCCTATTTCCCCACAATCCTCCCCTCCCTTGCCCTCCCATTCTCCCACCCTGCAGCCCCAGGCAACCACTAATCTTTCTGTCTATAGATTTGCCTATCTTGTACCTTTTATACAAATGGAATTGTGTAACCCATGACTGGGTACTTGCCCTTAAAATTGTTTTCCAAGTTCAACCAATTTGCAGCATGTATTAGAATTTTACTTCTTTACATCGAGGATTAACATTCCAATGCATGGATGTAGCAAATTTCATCTATTCATTCAGTAGCTAACAGAAAATTGAGTTGTTTCCACTTTGGGGGGCCTATAAAGCCACTCTGAACATTCATTACATCATCAGATCCAGAAATAAAAGATTATACATTACAACCAAGTGGGATTTAGCCCATGAATGTAAGATTAGTTTAACATTGAAATAGCAATTTATATAATATACCATATCAATAAAAGGCAAATCTCATTATCATGTAGGGAAGCACTTGACAAATCCAATATCTCTTGTGATTAAAACACTCAAACTAGGAGGGAACTTCAACCTGCTAAAGAGCATCTCCAAAAAACCCACAGCAAATATAATACTTAATGATGAAGAGACTGATCTATCCCCGAGATTATGAACAAGACAAGTATGTTCATTTTTGCCACTTTGATTCAACATCTTACTAGAGGTTCTAACCAGGGATATTAGGTAAGAAAATGAAATAAAAGGCATTCAGATTGGAAAGAAAGCAGTAAAACACTTTCACTTTGCATACAACATAATTTTCTACACAGAAAAGTTCTAAAGAAGCTACTGAAATCCATTAAAAGGAATAAATGAGTTCAGCAAGATCTCAGGGTAAAAGATTGATATGTAAATATTGGTTATATTTCTATACATTGGATTTTATCCTTTTGATGCTATTATAAATAGAATTGATTGTTCATTGCCAAAGGAATAAATTAATAAAGCACAAATCTTATATACTTTGAAAACTGTAAGTTTTCATTGAAAGAAATTCAAAAAATGGCTTAAATGTCTCCAATTAAAATTTAAAATTTTTTAATAATTTTAAATAAATGGAAAGATATCTCATATTCAAGGATCAGAAGACTTATTATTGTTAAGATGTTACTACTTCCCAAATTGATTTAAGAGATTAAACACAATCCTTATCAAAATCCCAGCTTACTTTTCTTGCAGAAATTGGCAAGCTCATCCTAGAATTCATTTGGAAATATAAGGGACCCAGAAGAGGCAAAAGTTAGAAAATTTGGATTACAAAAGTTTCTATTTCAAAAATGAAACTACTACTGTGAAGCTACAGTAGTCAACACTGTAGATCATGTTTGTACAGTAGTCTACAAACATGTAGATCAATTAAAAATTCAGGAATATACCTCTACATTTAGTATATATTCATTATTTTTAACAAAATTGTCAAGACAATTTAGTGGACAAAAGAATGTTCTTTTCAGTTCTTTTCAGTTGTGCTCAGACAGCTGGATATCTACATGCAAAAGTATGAAGTTGGACCACTACCTCACACCATACACAAAAAAATTTACTCAAAATGGATCACAGACCAAAGTGTAAAAACTACGGGTATTAAATTCTTTGAAAAAAACTCAGGAGTATTTACAGGACCATGGGTTAAGCAATGATTTCTTAGATATGACAGCAAAAACAAGCAATAAGAAAAAATAAATTGTATCTAATCAAAATTTAAAACTTTTGTGCTTTACAGGAAACTGAGAAAACCCATAGAATGGGAGGAAACATTAGCTTGCAAGTATCTAGACTACTCGAAGAACATAACTCAATAATAAAATACCAGCTAAAAAATGGGCAAAGTGTCAAAACAGACATTTCTTCAAACATATACAAGTGACTAACAACACAAAAAGATGCTCAACATCAGTAACCATAAGGGAAATGCAAATAAAAACCACAGTGAAATAACACTTCCTACCCCCTAGAACAGCTAGAATTAACAAATGTGGATGAAATTGTGGGAAAATTGGAGTGCTCCTACATTGCTGGTGGAAATATAAAATGGTATGACCACTTTGGAAACATTTTGACTGTTCCTCTAAAGCAGCAGTCCCCAACCTTTTTGGCACCAGGGACCGGTTTCATGGGAGACAATTTTTCCATGGACAGGAGCAGTGGGGGATGGTTTTAGAATGATTCAAGTGCATTACATTTACTGTGCACTTATTTCTAATCTGACAGGAGGTACCAGTCCATGGCCTACAGGTTGGGGACCCCTGCTCTAAAAGTTAAACAGAGAGTTACAGTAAGCCCCAGCAATTCTGCTACACTCCGCTTCCTCCATGGTACATGGCTCTGTTCTTATCCTCATCTCTGTGTTGTTGGACTCACTACTAATGACTTTTTCTTAGTTCATATTTTTACCTCTTTCATGCCCTTGGCAAGGCTGGAAATTATTTCCCAAACCACGCTTCCTGAGTTATCTTCCCTTAAGAAGACAAAGGCATCCTGTTTTGGACAACCATTTTCAATGACCTCCAACCCACAGGACTTTTTTAGGTGTTGCTCGTCCTCATTATCTGCTACGTGGGAGTTTTATGAGGAAGGTGGAAACTGATCTCCTAACAGATTAGTGCTACCTATTGATAGCACCTGCCCCTTCTACCACTAGGCAGCTCTAAGAGTCTTTGTTGATGATCACCCTATCAGTATTCTTACTGTGACCTTTCCCAACCTTTCCCAACCTTTCCCAACCTTTCCAGTGCTCCTCAAATGGCCAACCATTTCCACTTCATTCTCAGCAACTTTTACTGATAAAAATGGCAAAAACCACTACAATATTGTAAAGTAATTAGCCTCCAACTAGTAAAAATAAATGAAAAAAAAAGTAAGTTATTTAACACAAACTCTTCCAAGTTTGTTTCAGACCTTGGCTTCCTCATCAACCGTGCTCATCAGTCTCCTACTGACTTGATGCTAGGTACCTTAAGGTCATGGATTGTGGTATTTTTCATGGTGATTTATTCACCTCACCCGGTGCTTTGCACTTAGGAGACAGTTAACCATGGACTGCATCAACGAATAAATGAACAAACAAATATACAACAGCTGAAAGAAAATGTTTATCATGTAAATTCAAGACCCCATCTATTTCACTGATATGCCAATCCACAAGCCTCATTTAATACAGCTGAAAGATGGGCCCAAACCACATTCCACCACATTCTACAACACTCACCCTCAGTCTAGCAGCAACGCTAACCTGGTTGTGAAGTGAGAACAGGGACTGTATTTCCAGTGGTGTCATTTCAGAGACTTAAGCCACAACTCTTTTGGCTGAAAAATAGTTCCTTGCAGTTGTTCACAGAAGTTATTTAGACAATTTTAAAGTGTGTTTCAATAACGTCAATGTCAGTTATCCACTGCTTTCCCTAAGATTTCTATCAAACTCCAGTGAATAACCCTGGTTTCTTGTGAGGATATTTTGAGAACTATAACAGTTTTCAGGAGAGATAGGCTTCCCTTTCTCTCCTCCCTCCCCTCCCCACCTGAATGCCCATTGAAAACACATTTTAATAATGTCACTTGCTTAATAAAAGACCATATTTAGCTACTTGCAAAATAAGCTTCAACTCATTCTCATGGTTTTGATATCTTTGCCACCGCCAGGACCCCTAGCACATTCCCTGAAACCTCAGAAAACCACCAGACCCTCTCCAGCAGATCCAGAAAAGACGGTACAGGCGGGGGCCCATTTCTCCCTCAGAAATCAAATTTGAAGTAACACCACCATTTACTTGTCAGCATATTTAACTTCCTACTCAAGCGCGTGACCCCAGTCACCAGGTCAGACAGGCTCCGTAGCTGGCACCTCTGAAAGCAGAAGGTACTCACCTGTGTCTGCTGCCCAGGAGGCCAGGTCACCACGGTGGTGACAAGAGGAAGATTGATGGCTGCAAAAGCGGCGGGTTCCCAGCAGCCAGACTGCCAGGCAGGGGACTCTGGCTGGGCAGGCACTCCTGTAGTTATCCCTCCTATAGTTTATGATTTGGCACACTGGCTCTTTCCATTTGGCAGCAGTGCAAAGGGCGTATTGATCTTCGAAAGCCACTTTGGCTGTTAAAGGAAACAAAATCAGTCTCTGGATGGATTTCTCCTCATAATGCATTTGTTCTTCACCTTGGATATTGGCAGGGCTGGGTCAGCCGAGGAACTCAGCCTACCGTGAGCCTTTGACAACAGAAAGACTCTTCCACTTAAACTGAAAGTGATTTAGAGGAAGGGAAAGACGCCAAGCAATGGTCCATTGTTGGGGGTGGGGGGCGCTTCTTAAGAAGACGCTCCTGAATCGTGACGTTGCCCTCTAGTTTGGGTGAGGGGGACTTGAGATTTATTTATTGCTTCTGCTGGTTCCATCAAAGAGTTTTTCCATCAAAGAGTTTTTCCATCAAAGAGTTTTTCAGGCCTCCTGATCGATCCTTAGAGATTTCCAATCCACTCTTAAATGGGTTGCCATTTCCTTCTCCAGGAGATCTTCCGGACCCAGGGATCAAACTTGGGTCTCCCACATTGCAGGCAGACTGTTTACCATCTGAGCCACACAAATAGAAGCAATATTGTAACAAATCAATAAAGGCATTTTAAAAAAGGTCCACATCAAAAAAATACAATATTTCTAAAGTACCAATGATTAATCTGGCATCATTTACAAGTCAGCTTTCTCCACTAGATTGTGATTTCTTTGCAGTCAGGCTCTCTTACTCATTTGGTGCCTGATAGCAGAGGGTACTCAATTTGTTGGCAGAATAAATAAATGATATAAATAAGTGAACTTGTAAAAATTATGTAGAATTTAGGAATAAAGTCTTCAAAACTGGGGAGACCAGCAGCCTCTAACAAGCGCTCTGTGCTGTGTTCAGTCGTGGCCAACTCTTTGCAACCGCATGGACTCTAGCCTGCCAGGCTCCTCTGTCCATGGGGAATCTCCAGGCAAGAATACTGGAGTGAGTTGCCATGCCCTCTGCCAGGGGATTTTCGCAACACAGGGATTGAACCCGTGTCTCTTGTGTTGGCAGGCAGATTGTTTACCACTGTGCCACCTGGGAAGCCCAGCCCTTACTCACAAGAGTAACATCTAAGAGAACCACACATGAATCACTTGGCATTACTGCAGACCAGACGCATCTCCTTCAGTTTAAACAGAATGGTCCTGCTACAGGAGGCACTAATAACAAGCTCTATCTGGTTCTCACCAGGGAATATGAGCATCAGTGAGAAATACCCTTGAGTTCTCTCTCCTGGACCTTTGTTTCAAAAAGACCCTAAAGTCAGCAAGTAAATTATGTGTCCATTTTACATATTTTTTAAGGGCCCAGTGGATTTTAACTTTATCTTGGAAAAATATCCAACCGTTGGATGAAAGAGAAGAGAATCTAACAAAATTAACTACTTAGGCCTAATTCTGAAGCCATTAGTTTAAATAGGTTCACCTGCATTTCTTAGTCCCTTAACAAATTCTTGATACAATAAAAGGGGCAGTATACATCCATCCCCCACAACAAGCAGAAAAGGGTAGATAAACAGTGACAAGAAGCAACCACATTGCCCTAACTTTTCCTAGAAATCATTTGTTAATAGTTAGATTATTTTCTTTGAATGGTTATGTTTGCTGCACCTAAAAAAGCAGATTGAATAGCAGCCAGGTGAAATAAGCTATGGCCTGTGCAGGACATATGTTAAAATTTGACCCCATTTTTTTGGTATTTATTATCACCAGCTTAAACTCACACTGCCAAAGAGCCATTCATTGAGAATAAGTCAGTTGACAGCTATAAGGTACGTTTGCAAGGGTTTTCATGATTTACTTGTAATACGTGCTGAATACACACCATCCCCCATTTCCTGGAGTTTAATGCAGGAGAAAGGAACTGTACTGAAATGAAAAATCAATCATTTTAGAGGCAAAAGGTAACTTTCTTTGAGAGCATAAATAAGTGCTGCTCAGCACTCCAATGTGTTGAAAAATCATTGCTCAGTATCAATGGCCATCTTTGTGGAGAATTATAGAAGCTTTGGACCTTGTTAATAGACCTGAAAATCTACAGAAGCTTCAAGTCTCCCTAATCACCATTTCCATAAACCTATGGGCTTCCCAGGTGGCACAGAGGTAAAGAATCTGCCTGCCAGTGCAGGAAACACAAGAGACGTGGGTTCCATCCCTGAGTAGGGAAGATCCTCTAGAGAAGGAAATGGGAACACACTCTAGAATCAGCCTGGCATACTACAGTCCATGGGGTCGCAAATAGCTGGACTCAACTGAGTGAATGAGCACACATGGAATGACTAGCATGCAATACTTTTCTCAGGCGATCCCGAACTTCTTTAGCATCACTCCTTCCAGTCCATTTTAGCTCACTCAAGCCTGATAGTGAGCCATCATTTCAGTGCTGGGGTGGGGATTGAAGAGTTTACGCTGAAGTGCAACATTCAAACAGTTGAACCCAAAATAGTCACAGGTAAGGACCAATTAATTTTCTGGCTCATTTTAACAATGAAACAAGAATCCATTGTTGATCTTACCTTCCCCACCCTCAAGCTAGGCTTTGATGATATTTTCCCTAGAACTTCAATTACCCTTTCTCAGTTGCTGCTATAACCTCTTGGTCTTGCCCTTCAAACATGCTTGATTCCTTCCATAGAAAATACAAAAACACAAAACATTTTCTTCCACCCACTCTACCTACCTCTGAAGTGAAGTGAAGTTAAAGTTGTTCAGTTGTGGCCAACTCTTTGCAACCCCATGGACTATACAGTCCATGGAATTCTCCAGGCCAGAATACTGGAGTGGGCAGCCTTTGCCTTCTCCAGGGGATCTTCCCAACCCAGGGATTGAACCCAGGTGTCCCACATTGCAGGTGGATTCTTTACCAGCTGAGCCACAAACCTACCTCTAATTCTTGGCAATCTGCCTTTCCCCCTCCCTACCACCATTTTGGAAGAATGTTCTATATTCCTGTTCTACTCCTTATATTCTACTTCTTCCCCAGCCCCTGGACTCTGGTTTCACTACCATATGCCTGCCCTGTGTAGCTTTCTAAAAATTCAGATTACACATGTTCAGGTCCCTCTTTCAGAAAACCCAGTTTAGTACATCTGGGCTAGGAATAAGAAATTCCTTTGGTTTTAAATCTCCATAGGAGGATTGAGAAGAATGGCCTTTGACCTCTGCAATCTAACTTCCACCCTTATCATGATTTTCTCTTTTGAGCATCCCTGATAACCTCTTGGTCACCAAGTTCAATGTTTTTTTTCCTGGGTGCTCATCTTCCTGTAGCATCAGCTCTACTGAATCCACTCTCCAGAAATGAGTAAAATAAGACTCTCTTCTTCTTTGTCTTTTCTATGTCTTCTTCCCCAACAAGGACAGCTACTGAAGATATTCTTTAACACTTCATCCCCGGCTTTCCTTTTCTATGTACACCCTTGGCAGAGGCAACCTCAGCACTCATAAGTATCCAGGTTTCTAAGTTCCAGTTCTGCTTTTCCTACTGTCAAAAGCAGAGCACATAGTCAGAATTTCCAGGTGGCACTAGTGGTAATGAATCCACCTGCAATGCAGGAGACATAAGAGATGTAGGTTTGATCTCTAGGTCAGGAAGATCTCCTGGAGAAGGGCATGGCAACCCACTCTAGTATTATTGTCTGGAGAATCCCTTGGACAGAGGAGCCTGGTGGGCTACAGTCTATAGGGTCACAAAGAGCTGGACATGACTAAAGTGACTTAGCATGCACACATGAGACCACTACAAGGAAAGGTATGAAAACTTGAGTTTTCAATCCTTCCTGAACACTGGATATATTTACAAAACTTATTGAAAATTCATACATGCAGATCCCACTGGCAGAAATTGATTCTGTAGGTCTGGTTTGAAACCCTGTCTATAGCTTGTATATTTCTCAAAGGTGCAGAGATAATTGCTATGTGCCCCAAAGTTTCAAAACCCTGCTACATATTGGGATCTGAAGTTCAGCAACATTTACCCTGAAAGATTCCAACAATCAAGGAAAAAATGTGTCATTCCTTGAACTACCAACAGCAAATATGATTCACCATGTCAGGAGCAGCATCAGAGAATAAATCTAAGTTTACCCAGATGATACCAGGGTGCAGGTTTCCTGAATACAACCAGACTCTTTTCTTCCTTTTAAGGTCAGGCTCAGGATATTGCTCCAGCCAAACAAATCTAACTGCAAAACCTCAAAGACTAATGGAGCTCCTTAATTAAATTTTATCAAGGATAAATAGGTGACATGTCATCATATATATACAGCAGGGGTCTCCAACCTCTGAGCCAGGGATCAGTTGTTGTTTTCGTTTAGTTGCTGTCATGTCTGACTCCTTGCAACCCCATGGACTACAGCACACTAGGCTTCCCTGTCCTTCACCATCTCTATGAGCTTGCTCAAATTCATGTCCCTTGAGTTGGTGATGCTATCCAACCATCTCATCCTCTGTTACCCCCTTATCCTCTTGTCAAACCATGGACCAGTACCTCCTGTCAGATCAGAGGCAATATTAGATTATAAAGTACACAATAAAAGCAATGTGCTTAAATCATCTCCAAACCATCTCCTCCATCCCTAGTCCATTGAAAAATTGTCTTCCACAAAATCAGTCCCTGGTGCCAAAACTGTTGGGGACCACTGATGTATAGCAAAATTTGATTTTAAAAATCTTCTTTAAAAGGGAACACTCCTACACTGTTGGTGGGAATGTCAGTTGGTACAGCCACTATGGGAAACAATATGGAGTTTCCTCAGAAAACTAAAAATAGAACTACCATATAATCCAGCCATCCCACTCCTGGGCATATATCCCAAACAAAACTCTAATTCAAAAAGATACACGCATCCCTATGTTCATAGCAGCACTATTTATAATGGCCAAGACATAGAAACAACCTAAATGTCCATCAATGAATGGATAAAGAGGATGTGGTAAATATAGACAACGGGATTCTACTCAGCCATAAGAAAGAATGGAATAATACCATTTGGAACAACATGGATGCAAGTAGAGATTATCATACTAAGTAAATCAGAGGAAGACAAAGGTCATACAATATCACTTATGTGTAGAATCTAAACTATGACACAAATAAACCTATCTACAGAACAGAAACAGACTCATGGACATAGAAAACAGACTTGTAGTTGCCACAGTGGGGGTTAGAAGAAGGATGGAGTGAGGGCTTGAGATCAGCAGATGTACTTTTACATATAGAATGGATAAACAAGGTCCTACTATATAGCACAGAAAACTATATTCAGCATCCTCTGATAAACCATAATGGAAATGAATATTTAAAAAAGAATGTGCATACATATATATATATAACTGAATCACTGCTGCTTACAGCAGAAATTAACACAACATCGCAAATCAGCTGTTGTTGTTCAGTTGCTAAGTTGTGTCTGACTGCTCGCAACCCCATGGACTGCAGCACACCAGGCTTCCTTGTTGTGGGAATCAACCGTACTTCAATTAAAAAAATCTTCTGTAGCACTTTAAAAGATAATTCTGTTTATTTCATTTTGACTGTGCTGGGTCTTTGTTGCTGCATGGGCTTGTCTCTAGCTTCAGAGAGTGAGGACTACTCTAGTTGTGATGCCTAGGCTTCTCACTGGGGTGGCTTCTCTTGCTGCGGAGCCCGGGCTGTGTATCACATGAGCTTCAGTATTTGTGGCACATGGGCTCAGTAGTCGCAGCTCCTGGGCCCTAGAGCACAGGCTCAATAGTTGTGACATACGCGCTTAGTTGCCTTGGGCCATGTGGGATCTTCCCAGACCAGGAACTGAACCGATGTCTTCTGCACTGGCAGGTGGATTCTTTACCACTGAGCCACCAGGGGAGCTCTTCTTTAAGAATTTTTATCCTAAGTTACACTCTGAAACAACTGCCAAAATAATCTTATTCTCCCCCTACCCCTCTACCTCTCCTTCTGTATTTTGACCATTTTTGGTGGGGACAAATCCACTTATCTTTTAAAACCATGACTTCTGAAAGCTCTCCCTCCATGGGAAACATCAGCCTACGGTGATGGCTATGGCAACCATGGCAACCATCTTTACCTGAACGCGGGTCCATTCTGTAATCCGTAGATCCCATACCTTCCCATGTATGGTATACCTTCCAGTAAAATGTCAGACCCATCAAAGGCAGCAAGTTTAAGAGAGGATTGGTAACTAGGCAATGGGCAGCTGTGAGGTCCAGAAGAGAACAATTAAGAAACATCAAAGAGTAAAACAGGATTGATTATCTATCAGGAAATGTATCCAGAGAAATTCAGTGAGAAGTGATGAGTGCAGTGAAGGAATGCAAAGCTTTAAAACAAACAAACAAAAAAAATCAGAGCTGTGATGAACAGAAAGCTAAGTTGAATGGAGAAAGACAAAAGTACATAATAATATAAGAATATGCTGAGACCAGTGTCCTAAAGTAACATTTGTTGCTGAAAGAAATAATCTTCCTGTCTTGGCTTGTACTCAACAACAGCCAGGACCAAATTTCATTCACCGCTCTGTAGAGCTTGGCACATAAGTGGAGGCATGAACAAATGAGTTGATTGCTGAAAGATGATCTGAACTCAGTTGTACTGCTTTTTTTTAAATATATAGTTGACCCTTGAACAACATAGGCTTGAACTGGACAGGTCCACTTATATGTAGATTTTTTTCAACAGTAATTGCCATAGTACTATAGGATGCATGGGTGGTTGAATCTGCTGACGGAGAACCACAGGTAAGGAGGGCTAATAAAAGTTATATGAGGATTTTCCATTGTGCAGAGTGGGCATCCCTAACCACTCTCTCCTCCATGTTGTTCAAGGTTCAACTATACTAACTTCTTGCTTGTTGAAACAACTTAATGATTTGTTTTAAAGGATATAGTATCACTCAAAATCATTTTACTATCTAGCTTACTCCCCATCAACCCTTTCTCTGTGTCTTTGAAATGATCAGAAAAACCATGTGCATTTGTGTCTATGTGTGTTTCACGGGAGAACTCTATACTCCCTCCCTATCAACTTCCCAGAAAATCACATCCATTTTCAATAATACAACTTCAAACTTTTCAGCACTTATGAATAATGCACAAGCCTAAGAAAATAAGACATTAGCAATAATATAAATAAAACTCTGGCTATTTAGATATAGTCAAATATATATATCATTTTCACAAATGGATTCAAATTACTAACATGTGTTTGCATGTGGTCTTTCAGGTACACAATAAAATGTTAGGGTAAATACCAGATTAATTTTAATAAATACTCTTTGTTTAGACTGTAGATTATGTTATAGAATCAACAAGAATTTGTTGAGCTGATTAAAATAATAGAGTAGAAATGAATGCACCAAAATAGTCATGCAAAAGTGTTCATATCTGCATTCAACACAGAAAGTGAAATATAAATTCTTTATACTGAAGATTATATCATCAACTATGACTTGAGGATAGGTGATTGATTCAGTGTCTTGTACATCATATTAGCTGATTGTTCTATTCCAAGTAAGATTTAAGGTATTAATTTTAGTTTTTAATGTCCCTGTGTTTTAGGAACTACATCCTTGAACAAATAACTAGATATGCTAAAATGGTCTTGCTACAGTTTCCCATATATACAGTCTGGGTTATCTTTGATCTAGAGTAGTTAAATGAAAATCTCTGAACTTTCCAGTACACAATAGTACACTACTTCAAAATCATAATAAACTCACCCCATTTGGAAATGGCTATGGCCCCAGGTTCTATTATTAGCCTGATACTATATAGGTTCAAATTAAAAATTTTCCTTTCCTCACCAAGCACTTTTTGGATAAAATTTGACCTTCCTTCTATACAGCCTACATTCAAACAAACACCTAAGTTACAAAAACAATAATAACTGTCACACTGACCAGACTGTTGGTATCAGCATAACTCTTCCTGATGCATATTTTAGCCATGTGACAGTTCTAGTTCTAATTGTCCATTAGTAAATTGGCATTCTAGTTTTTAAAAAATAAATTACTCTCTCATTCGCCTTTGTTCATCTTGCCCTGAAACCACCTGGAGTGAGGATCATCTTGCAGCAAATGATACTGACATTGTTCCTTGTGGGCTGACACATATGGTGCCAATGGCAGGATCAATTAAGGACAAGGATAAAAATTAGGTGGCTGGGGGAAAGTGAAATAAGAGCAATTAAGTTGTTGGAAGACACTCCCATCAGGAGACGATGAAAAACAGTATGGTGCCCCATTAGTTCTTTAATTCTTTTACCACTCTGAAGAACCCAGGAGAGCTGACTCAAAATTCAATTCCAAAATCAAATAATCTTTTTTAAAAATCTGGATATTATCCATAGTTTGGAAAAATAATTTACAAATTCATTATAGCTTCTTCGTATACAATTTGTCAGTGTTGGATTACATGTTCTCTGTTTGATTGAAGCTACTAATATTAAAACAAGTGAAAAAGTTTTGAGTTTTGATGTTTGAATTTCATATTGATATTTTCAACAATAGGAACTTAGATTTAACCAATATTTCCATGTTAACTACAACTATAATTTACTCATAAGCAGGGTTTCTCAGGTATCTCAGTGTTGAAAAATCTTCCTGTCAAGCAGGAGATGCAGGCTTCATACCTGGGTCAGGAAGATCCTCTGGAGAAGAAAATGGTAACTCACTTCAGTATTCCTGCCAGAGAAATCCCATGGACAGAGGAGCCTGGTGGGTTGCAGCCCACAGGGTTGCAAAGAGTTCAGCACGACTTAGTGACTAAACAACAAGAACTTAAATAATTGTCTCCAAAATAGCTCTGCAATTGATGTTAGCAAAAGGTTAATTCATTTATGAATTTTTTTCCCAAATGAAGACTTAAATTCCTATCTTTTAGTAAAATATAGTCAGTCCTTATTTTCATTTTCAACCCATTTATCACATGTTCTTCCATTTTGCACTAATGACAATTAACTTCTTGAAGTTACTGAATTTTACAAATAACCATGAGGAAATAAACAATGAGGCTATAGCATCACTATTCTGACATTTTAATAAGTAGATGTATTTTAATTATATTATTTTGCAACATGCCAGTAAGTGCTTTCTAATGCTTATTGCAGAGGCAATGAAATCTTCATAATTTTATATCTGTCATCCCTTACTATTAAGGTGTTCACTGGAAATGTAAAGTGATACTCTTCATAGGATTATGAGAATTAGATTTTGGGATTGCTGATGTTTGAGCCATTGTATGGCTACAATTTCTGTAATTAATTATCCCAGAAAGAATTCCATTTTATTATATGCTGATGTCATTGCTTTCATATTGCTTCTTGGAATGACTTTTCTGTGCATGTTAATCATCATTAAAAACCAATTGCCTATTCTTAAAATTGAGATATAGTTGATTTATAATATTATGCTAGTTATGGGTGAATACCATAGTGATTCAATATTTCTATAGGTTGTACTCCTTCTAAAGTTATTTCAAAATAATGGCTATATATCCCTGTGCTGTGTCTGTCTGGCCTAATGACTGGTTAGTTTGGGCAGGGGGCGAGGGGTGTAATAGCTCTCAATCTGCCAGTAACCATTCAATTTTCTAGTTCCTGGCTATTCAAAGTAGAGCTCCATTCTAAATTCTTGCTGATATCTGGTATTAGGTCCCAGTGAATGAGGGAATGCCCCACCTGAGAATAGCTGACCCTCCTAACTCCATGTTTACCTCTAAAGAGCTCTGTGGTTGGGGAATTCCGCCACATTCATCCCTGATGTTCCTGGCTTGTACCCCCAGGTTCACTACTGGGCTCTCGGACTCTCACTTAACACCCATGTGTGAATTAGCATGCGTGTGTGACCTGCCCAATGTTAAGCTCACTTTCTCCTCTGGACATCACCTGCCTTAATAGCCTTTTCAGGCCTATACTCTCCTCCAGGTTTCTGTTTATGGAAGAAGACTAGGAGGATCAATGGGGAAAAGAAAAAAAATCTGTGCATGGTATTTTACTTATTTACTGTCTTAACCTGTCCAGGCTGCTATAACAGAACACCACAGACTGAGTGGCTTATAAACAACGGGAATTTATTCCTCATAGTTAAGGAGGCTGGAAGTCCAAGATTAAGGCATCAGCAGATTCAGTATTTAGTAAGCCCGGTTCCTGGCTCATAGATGGTGCTCTTTTTGCTGTGTCCCCACGTTGTGGAAGGGTGTTAGAGCTCTTTGGGGTCTCCTTTATCTAATCTTACCCATGGGGGCTCCACCCTCATGACCTAATCACCTCCCAAAGGCCCTACCTAACACCATCACAGTGGAGGTTCAGTTTCACTATATGAATTTAGGGGGATACAAACATTCAATCTATAGCATTTACATTCAATTTTAAGACTTTTAGAACTTCATGCTTGCTTTGTCATTCAGTCATGTCTGACTCTTTGTGACCCTTTGGACTGTACTCCACTAGGCTCCTCTGTCCGTGGGGTTTTTCAGGCAAAAAGACTGGAGTAGGTTGCTATTTCCTTCTCCAGGGGATCTTTCCAACCGAGGGATTGAACCCACCTCTTCTGTGTCTCCTGCATTGCAGACTGATTCTTTACCTACTCTGCCATCAGGAAGCCTCTTAGAACTTCAGATTATTAAGTAAAATAAAAATTTTAAAGATCATAAAAAAGGACTCATAGGCATTTTTGAGCAGCTAGTAATTTAAATTATTAAAATTAAATAAAATACGAAACTTTAGTTTCTCAGTTGTAGTAGCAACATTTCAAGGGCTTAATAATCATATGTGGCTAGGGTCCACCATATTGTGCAAAGCAGATGGAACACTGACATCATCAAAGAGACTGCTACACTGCAGAGTGGTGCTCAGGATACTTTATATAGCTTCTTCGTCATTATTGTTTAGCCACTAAATCATGTCTGGCTCTTTTGAGAGCCCGTGGACTGTAGCCCACTAGGCTCCTCAGTCCATGGGACTTTTCCTGGCAAGAACACTGGAGGGGGTTGCCATTTCCTCTTCCATGGGATCTTGTGGACCAAGGGATTGAACCTGCATCTCTTACGTTGCAGACAGATTCTTTATCACTGAGCCACTAGGGAAGGTCATATAACTTCTTCACTTACTAATAGCAACCCTATGGGGTAGGACATCATCCCGAGGTTTACACAGGAGGATGCAGAGATTCAGTGGGCCTTAAAAGGCCCACCCAGTGATCAAGTGAAAGAGCCAGAGGTTGAGATCAGAGTTGAGAGCCATTTAGGCTCAAGATTTAACTACGGATCTGTCTCATCCTAACTTTCCACTATATAGATTCTAGATTCCTGACTGCTAATGATATGAACATGTATTTTAGAATATACTTTTGTCATTGGTCATCTGTTTCAATTCCCCGGCTTTATATATGAGGCCAGGAAAGAAAACCATTTCAAAGTCCAAATGCTAGTAAATGACAAGGTGCTAACCTTTTGCAAGGTAGCTTTCCCTGCCATTACATCTCTTTTTCGAACCTAGTTTAGTGATAAGGTATTGGGAAAATTAGAGAAAAGAAAGTGAAAGGGTTCAGTCGTGTCAGACTCTTTGTGACCCCATGGATTATACAGTCCATGGAATTCTCCAGGCCAGAATACTGGAGTGGGTAGCCTTTCCCTTCTCCAGCAGATCTTCCCAACCCGGGAATTGAACCGGGGCCTCCTGCCACTGCAGGTGGATTCCTTACCAACTGAGCTATCAGGGAAGCCCCGTACAAGCTGACACAGTGTTTAGCATAAAGTTAAGACTTATTAAATATAAAATATGAAAGAGAAAGGAAATTCATATTTAATGAGTCTTCACTTTATGCTAAACACTGTGTCAGTTTGTACAAGAATGCTGTCAAGTAGGTATTATCCTCATTTTGCAAACAAGGAAACAGGCATAGAGAATATGTGATACATTGATTCCCTTGAGTCTCTCCCATAATTTGAGCAGTGATTTGTCCTAGTCCTAGTAAAGAGCAATTATTTTGGAGTTAATTTCACTTCCTTTGTCAACATTTTTGTACATGTATTTATTAATCCCTTATTCACTGCTTTGATTTCTTACATAATATGGTAATGGACTAATCCCTGGGGTATTCATAGTCTTGTCATTTTCAGTGTCCTCCAGAAAGAGATGACTTTTTGGAAAGATGACACTGATCTTATGACTGAGCTATAGTGATAATACCTGGCAATATGAGGACACTGTCTTGGGAGATACAACATGTACTCTAGGCCTGTAGCCTAAATATATTGCCATTTCTTTAATGGTTAGAATATAAGGAATCTGGGAATCCATCTGGGTAGTAGAGCTGGTGTTTCTTGTGAATGTACCTAATGATTCATTTGCAAAGTAACTACTTCTTGGCTAAGATTTTTAACTGTTGATTTCAGATGTTAATGTCCCAAAAAGGAATGCTTCTTCCTAGAAGTCAAATAATGATTGATTCCATTGCATTAGAAGCAAATACTCCAAGTGCCATTTCAGGAATGGAGGGTGGGGGCACAGATCATGCTTTTAGCTGGGGGATTTCTCAGAGTGTGGGAAAAATAAGATTGCTGCTTCCCCATGGGACATAGAAGGACTATAGCTAAAATCTGAGGAATCTCAAACAGCACCTCCATGTACTATGCCGCCAGTGGTAAAGATTCAGAAGACCACAATCTTATACTTGCAGACTCATAGGAAATAAACTTTTCTCTGGTTCTAGTCTGCTCTAACTAGAGGCAGCAGAGATGGGCCGGGGAAGGAGGAGAGGGTTTGCATTAGACCATGTGCGGTTAGTCGCTCAGTTGTGTCCAACTCTTTGCAACCCCATGAACTGTAGCCCATCAGGCTCTTCTGTACATGGAATCTCCAGGGGAAAATACTAGAATGGGTTGCCAAGCCCTGCTCCAGGGGATCTTCCCAACCCAGGGATCAAACCCAGGTCTCCCACATGGCAGGCAGATTCTTTCCTATCTAAGCGACCAGGGAAGCCCTGCATTAGACCAGTAGCCCTCAAACTCAGCAATCATCAGAAACATCCGTAGGGGTTCTTAAGAGAAAGACTGCTGCGACTCCTCACAGAATTTCAGATTCACTCAGATATTTAAACACAGAACACAGAGACGGGCTAAAGCTGAGTCTCACTAATGGAGCCTCTTAAAATATTCATGCAGACCTACTGCTGAGAACCCCAACTTTGCCTGGGATGTGCCCTGCCCAAGATTTAGCAAGACCTTCAATTCTGAGAGAGAGAGACATACAAAACTACAATAAGTGGATTTTATGTAACACTAGCCAGACTCGGTTTATTTTTCTTACAACCAAAAGAATATTAACTAATATACAGGTCCTATGCCAATTTTTTTAGAAAAGTGATTGTACTAGATCATTACTTAATAACTCCCTGCAATGCCAGAATCATTCTCATTTCATAAATGAAGAAATAAATGTAGTCTCTACACTGACACATAGAGCGAATAAGGCCAACCTGAGATTTGCCCTTAGGTCTGACTGGCTTCAAAGTTCATATTTTTCTCTCTTACCTCACTCCAGAAGGAAGTGGAGCTAGGACCATAATGCTGTCTGGATACCTAATGTTAAGCCACCTGGTTTTCAGGACCTTTAAAATCTAATACCTCTTTTTGGAATATAAAGTATGATGGGGAAAAATTTTTTTTAAAGGAAATAAGATAAAGAAAACCACCAATATCAAAATATAGTATCTTATGCTATACAAGAAGGTAAAAAATTTGCATAAATTCTGAATAAGTTTTTTTTTTTTTAATGAAATGTGATGTTATTTCTAAGTCCATAAGGGAATTCAAATGAGGTTAAGAACCAATGCCTAGAAAAGGCCATTGTTACTAATTAGTAGAAGGATTTATAATTACTATCTCAAAAAAATATTCAAAAGGCAAGTCTCTGATTCATGCAATTGCACTATAAAATCAGATACTTCTAAAATTGTTTTAAGAAAAGAGTTTGTTTTCTTATATAATTAAGGAATTTAATTATTATTTCATTTGCAGCATTAACTTTTTTTCTAGGTCCTTTCAAATACTTAACATACTGGTAACCATCCACCTAGGCCTTTACCAAATTATCATAAATTCCAAATTAATCTGATTTAGTGAAATTGTATTCTAAGTTCAGCTTTTCATTAGCTCTTCACAGACATCTCTGAGCATAAACATTTGAAGCCTTTGAAATTTACTAACACATTGTAAATTTTGATTAGGCTAGCTACCTTCTCACCTTCAGCCGAGTCAATCCTGAAATGAAGTTATCCCAGAGAAACAAAGAAAACAAAATCACTTTCAAAACATCTACAAAATTGTGTCCAATGACACAGAGATATTCTCCAAGACCTACCCAAATCCAGGAATTACTGGTCAGTCAAAGAAGTGGGCAGATATTATTTGGAACTACTAGATCAGAATAAACATTGCAGCTGTGTGGTTAAACATATAACAGATAACTACATTATTTCCCTCTTCTAATTACAATTCATTTTAAATATAATTTTGAAGCCTTATGCTGCTAATTGTTTCATTTTTGTTTTCCCTTAACTAGGTTATAAGCCCTTTAAAGAATTGTGTCCCATGCCTGTGTTTCCCTACAATGCCTAGCACAGAACTGAGTAAATGACAGATTAGAAGTAACAAATGTCTTATTTCCCATCTCCACTTTAGCGGCAGTGCCTTCCTGGAGAAGGACACTGAGAGGGATTGGGAATTCATGACTAGACTCTACCAAGCAAAATTGCAGATCATTGATTAGTGATGTATGCTCCGAGCTCAAAAAGTAGCAACATGCAGGTTATCTGTTTTTACATCTCACTAGTTGACATTTATTTCATACTTGTTAAATAAATTAAAAAATATACACAGGGAAAAAAGAATGATGTCAGTTAAATATTCCCATTGAGTTTAATTTTCATCAACATTCAATAAAAATTATACTGCATGTGAGTTCAGTATTAAACAAAGAATCAATAAACTTTGTAATTTAAAGGAACACCAACTAACTTACAAGACAGACTGGTCATGGTGGAGACTTCTGACAAAACGTGGTCCACTGGAGAAGGGAATGGCAAACCACTTCAGTATTCTTGCCTTGAGAACCCCATGAACAGTGTGAAAAGGCAAAAAGATAGGACACTGAAAGATAAACTCCCCAGGTTGGTAGGTGCTCAATATGCTACAGGAGATCAGTGGAGAAATAACTCGAGAAAGAATGAAGAGATGGAGCCAAAGCAAAAACAATGCCCAGTTGTGGATGGGACTGGTGATGGAAGTGAAGTCCAATGCTGTAAACAGCAATATTGCATAGGAACCTAGAATGTTAGGACCTTGAATCAAGGCAAATTGGAAGTGGTCAAACAGGAGATGGCAAGAGTGAACATCGACATTTTAGGAATCAGCAAACTAAAATGGACTGGAATGGGTGAATTTAACTCAGATGACCATTATATCTACTACTATGGGCAAGAATCCCTTAGAAGAAATGGAGTAGCCCTCATAGTCAACAAAAGAGTCTGAAATGCAGTACTTGGATGCAATCTCAAAAACAACAGAATGATCTCTGTTCATTTCCAAGGCAAACCATTCAGTATCACAGTAATCTAAGTCTATGTCCCGACCAGTAAAGCTGAAGAAGCTGAAGTTGAATGGTTCTATGAAGACTTACAAGACCTTCTAGAACTAATATCCAAAAAAGATACCCTTTTTTAGGGACTGGAATGCAAAAGTAGGAAGTCAAGAAATACCTGGAATAACAGGCAAATTTGGCCTAGGAGTACAGAATGAAGCAGGTCAAAAGCTAACAGAGTTTTGCCAAGAGTACACACTGATCATAGCAAACACCCTCTTTCAACAACACACAAGAAGATTCTATACACAGACTTCACCAGATGGTCAATACTGATATCAGAGTGATTATATTCTTTGCAGCCGAAGATGGAGAAGCTCTATACAGTCAGCAAAAGCAAGACCAGGAGCTGACTGTGGCTCAAGTCATGAACTCCTTATTGCCAAATTCAGACTGAAATTGAAGAAAGTAGGGAAAACCAATTGACCATTCAGGTATGACCTATATCAAATCCCTTACGATCATACAGTGGAAGTGACAAATAGATTCAAGGGATTAGATCTGATAGACAGAATGCCTGAAGAACTATGGACGAAGGTTCATGACATTGTGCAAGAGGCAATGATCAAGACCATCCCCAAGAAAAAGAAATGCAAAAAGGCAAAATGGTTGTCTGAGGAGACTTACAAATAGCTATGAAAAGAAGAGAACCGAAAGGCAAAGGAGAAAAGGAAAGATATACCCATTTGAATGCAGAGTTCCACAGAATAGCAAGGAGAGATAAGAAAGCCTTCCTCAGTGATCAATGTGAAGAAATAGAGGAAAACAATAGAGGTCTCTTCAAGAAAATCAGAAATACCAAGGGAACATTTCATGCAAAGATGGGCACAATAAAGGACAGAAATGGTATGGACTTAACAGAAGCAGAAGATATTAAGAAGAGGTGGCAAGAATACACAGAAGAACTATACAAAAGAGATCTTCATGACCCAGATAATCATAATGGTGTGATAATTCACCTAGAGCCAGACACCATGGAATGTGAAGTCAAGTGGGAAGCATCACTACGAACAAAGCTAGTGGAGGTAATGGAATTCCAGTTGAGCTATTTCAAATCTTAAAAGATTATGCTGTGAAAGTGCTGTGTTCAATATGCCATCAAATCTGGAAAACTCAGCAGTGGACACAGGACTGGAAAAGGTCAGTTTTCATTCCAATCCCTAAGAAAGGCAATCCCAAAGAATGCTCAAACTACCACACAAAATTGCACTCATCTCACACGCTAGTAAAGTAATGCTCAAAATTCTCCAAGCCAGGCTTCAACAATACGTGAACTGTGAAATTCCAGATGTTCAAGCTGGATTTAGAAAAGAGGAACCAGAGATCAAATTGCCAACATCCGCTGGATCATCGAAAAAGCAAGAGAGTTCCAAAAAAAATCTATTTCTACTTTGACTATGCCAAAGCCTTTCACTGTGTGGATCACAATAAACTGGAAAATTCTTAAAGAGATGGGAATACCAGACCACCTGACCTGCTTTCTGAGGAATCTGTATGCAGGCCAAGAAGCAAGAGTTAGAACTGGACATGGAACAACAGACTGGTTCCAAATCAGGAAAGGAGTACGTCAAGGCTATATGTCATCACCCTGCTTTTTTAACTTCTATGCAGAGTACATCATGAGAAATGCTGGACTGGATCAGCACAAGCTGGAATCAAGATTGCCAGGAGAAATATCAATAACCTCAGATATGCAGATGACACCACCCTTTATGGTAGAAAGTGAAGAAGAACTAAAGAACCTCTTGATGAAAGTGAAAGAGGAGAGTGGAAAAAGTTGGCTTAAAACTCAACATTCAGAAAACAGATCATCTGGTCCCATCACTTCTTGGGAAATAGATGGGGAAACAGTGGAAACAGCAAAAGACTTTATTTTTTGGGGCTCTAAAATCACTGCAGATGGTGACTGCAGCCATGAAATTAAAAGATGCTTGCTCCTTGAAAGAAAAGCCATGACCAACCTAGCAGCATATTAAAAAGCAGAGACATTACTTTGCCAAAAATGGTCCCTCTAGTCAAAGCTATGGTTTTTCCAGTGGTCATGTATGGATGTGAGAGTTGGACTACAAAGAGAGCTGAGCACCGAAGAATAGAACTGTAGAGTTGGAGAAAACTCTTGAGAGTCCTTGGACAGCAAGGAGATCCAACCAGTCCTTCCTAAAGGAAATCAGTCCTGAACATTCATTGGAAGGACTGATGCTGAAGCTGAAACTCCAATACTATGGCCACCTGATGGGAATAACTGACTCATTGGAAAAGACCCTGATGCTGGGAAAGATTGAAGGTGGGAGGGAGGAGAAGGGGATGACAGAGGATGAGATGGTTGGATGGCATCACCAATTCAATGGACATGAGTTTGAGTAAACTTTGGGAGTTGGTGATGGACAGGGAGGCCTGGTGTACTGCAGTCCATGGGGTCACAAAGAGTTGGACACGACTAAGCGACTGACCTGAACTGACTGAAACTAGCTTACAAAATCATGGGATACTTTGTGATCGTATCTTTCATATCCTTTATTTAAAACTAATTCACTTGAAATCTTCGCAGCCTCTATCTAGAAAATGGCAAGGTCGAGGACTCTCAGAGCTAAATATGAATGCACAGAAGTGCACACATGGAGGCTGGCTCAAGGGCAAAATACATGTGCAAGTGGGATAATATTTACTTTAATATTTACTAGCCCCAAATAACCATTGGAGTCCTTGGTTTAGTAGCCACTAATAGCTCTAGTAAGAAAGGAACTGGAACAGGTATAGTTATCTATTCAGCCACCACAAATACACACAACACATAACGGTCATTGATCCTGACCATTCATCCCTAAACTGCATCCTGCTGCTGCTGCTAAGTTGCTTCAGTCGTGTCCAACTCTTCGTGACCCCATGGACTGCAGCCTACCAGACTCCTCCATCCATGGGATTTTCCAGGCAAGAGTAATGGAGTGGGTTGCTGCTGCCTTTTCTGAAACTACATCTTATAAGCATGCTTATCTGTCTAATTTGTAGGAGTCTGGGAGAAAGCCAAGCTTACCACTACCAGTAACTCTCTGAATAGCCCACTGAATAAGAAGGCAGAATTTGATTTTGTTGTTGTTTGTATTTTGCATTACAGAGGAGGAGCATGCAGGATTTGGTACTTGAAACAATGTTTCACAAAAAGTACATAGGCAAAAATACTTATTCATGGAGTTGTCCACAATGGCAAGCATGTTCAGTTGTGTCCAACTCTTTGTGACTCTGTAGACTGTACCGCCTGCCCTGCAGTTCCTCTGTCTATGGAATTTTCCAAGCAAGAATACTGGAGTGGGTTGTCATTTCCTATTCCAGAGGATCTTCCCACCTTAGGGACTGAACCCACATCTCCTGCAACTCCTGCATTGGCAGGCGAATTTTTTTCTGCTGGCGCCACCTGCGAAGCATCAAGTAGCATCTTTCAAACAAAGGCAATTTGAAAAAGATCATAATTCTTCATTTCAGTCCACTTCAATAGCTCACAAAACTGTAATACTTACAAAAGTGGCAAAGGATTCCACCTAGTGAGGTGTATTTAAATTCAAATAGTATATTGAAGAAGGGGCTTCCCAGGTGGCTCAGTGGTAAAGAAGACACCTGCCAATGTAGAAGACAAGGGTTTGATCCCTGGATGAGGAAGGTCCCCTGGAGAAGGAAACGGCAACCCACTCTAGTTATTCTTGCCTGGGAAATCCCATGGACAGGGGAACCTAGCGGGATACAGTCCATGGGGTCGCAAAAGAGTCAGACATGACTTAGCAACTAAACAACAATACTGAAGAAATTAGGGAGTCATTATTCTAACCAAAGCTGTATAAAACTCTCATAGTGTTCAGGCTAAGAAATATAGCAAGTTAAAAACAAACAAGAAAAAAACATATGGATGTGCCTTATAGAAAATGATTAAAAGCCACAAGTCTGGTGTTAATTGCCTATCCATAGCACCTGCTACCTGACACTGTAAAGTCTGCCCTAAGCAAGGTGGGTGGCCAGAAGAATACACAAGGCCATCAGGTTTGACCCCAATTATCTTTTATTGTAAATAGGCCATATGTCAAATTCCAAGATAAATTGGAAACATTTGATCTCTGTCTGTCCCTAGATTAATTTTAAAGATTCATTTTGTATTCTTACAGATCCTTTATTTGGGCTACTTTGCTCTTAAGTTTTAAAGAAAAGACATATTTGCCTTTATCTATGCAAGAGGATTCTCTCTTTAAGAATAATTTGGGAGGGAGAGAGTTTAACAGTCAGAACATATTTTAGAGAAAAATGGCACACAACGAGCACATCCAAAATTTAAAGTAATGACCAATAACATCCACTGAGTTTCTTCATAGGAGTCCATGTTTACTCAAGAGAAAAGATAACAAAGAAAATATTTAGTACCATGCTTAACAGAGATGGATGCTTTAACAAATTTGCTCATTTCCCCATGCAAATCATTGCAATATCCATGCAAACCAACACAAATAAACATATCACACATAAAAAAAAATAGTCCTATGAGCATTTGAGGTGTATTTGCAACAAAGGCTCTTTAAGAATGACTATTAAACCTCTGAAAAGATCCTGATTTATTCAAAAATTAAAATAACATTAATGTAAACCAACATGGCCTACAACCAAATAGATTCTGCATGAGTGAGTCAGGGCAATGTGATTTTCATAAAACAACTTGGCACTAAAACTAAACAGTATAGCAGAATAGAAGCCATAGAGTCCAATTCCCACCCAGACACTCATGATCCTGTACAACTTATGTACTTTAGAATTTTTGCACACAAATAATCTTGGAGAAAGAAGTTCTGTAGAAATCAAGTTTTTTCCCTTAAATTAATCAGAATGGATAAAGGCTTTTTAAAAGTCTAATTTTGAAGGGGTTTGTCTATTTAGTAAAACATCCCTGAAGTTAGAAAATGTGTTTGTTTGGGTCTTTTTTTCTTTTTCTGGAAAGACTATTCCATGAGTGTTAGCCTGCCAGATGAATTGCCCTTGAATCTATGGGTAGAGCCACTTTTGTGCTCATTCATATATGAGCAGGTCTCTAATTCTAACATCAGAGTTCTTGTTTGCATTCCACAGATAAGACAAACTAGAGCTTCAAGCAGTGGAAAGATGAAGCAGAGATGAAAAGGGCAAGAGTGAGAAAAGCAATAAAGGGCTGAATGAAGGAAAGAAGATCTTACCGGAATGGAAAGAATATAGCATCCCGCTCTAGTGCTGTCTGACCTTGGTTGCTACTTAATTTTGAATTTTGTGTAATGATACTGAAGAAGCAAAGGGAGGTAACTGGCGAGATAATGAGGTACTGACCTCAAAGGCCCCTGAGGTCACACTCAGGTCTCTCACACGTATCCACTGATCTCTTCTCCCTGTCCCCATGCCACTTTCCCTCACATGACCCCAGGTTCCCTCCTTACAATTCATTCCCACCAACAGCATCCTTTATTCTTTTCAATCCTGTAGAAGGGCATCATTTTATGTTGAGAAAACAACTAATTAAAAAATATAGAAACATTTAGCCTAACCTGATATATATATATATATATGCTATATATACACACATGCTATGCATATGGTCTAATGAACTTTCCACCTTTCCACAATAAAGGATTAATAAGAACAAAGCAAGATCTTCACAGTATCAGTGATCATTAATGATGTATTCATTACCAATAAGTGTTGGTGTCACATCGATGATGTATCTACATGTACACCTAATTATAATATTAAATAGCCAGTATGCACAATTAATTTATTTTCCTAAGCAAGTACACATTAAGAACTTGTTTCTAGAAAGTTTTTAATGAGTCTCTTGTTACAGTGATATATAGTCTCTGGTCACACGAGAAGTTTATCTACTCCTAAGACTGACCCTTAATTTAAAAAAATTAATTTATAAGATCACTGAGAAGAACTGACCACACCCAGGAGACAGAACAACACAAAGGCTCTCTAGACTTTATTTATTCAGACAAGCTTCAGTTTTCAAATGTCATCTGAAATATATAATGCATGAAAGATGATTCCCTGAAACTTCAGGGAAAGAACAAACTCTGACAGCAGTTGCTACCACCCTTGCCTCCATCACTATTTCACTGTCCCAGAGAAGAAAGTGAAACTGTGGCATTCAGGGAAATCTGAAGTGGGCAGCATAGTTATATACATCATGACCTTTGATGAGCTTTCTCCACATTCTGGACTCAACTCTGAGCCAGAAATCACTACTCACCCAAATGATACCCCAGTAATGTCACCAGGTAACTATGGGATATTAGACAAATCACCCTTTTTTTTTTTTTTTTTTTGGCTGTACATGCAGCATGTGGAATCTTAGTTCCCTGACCAGGGATCAAACCTGTGCCCCCTAAAGTGAAAGTTTAGAGTCTTAACCAGTGGGCCACCAAGGAAGTCTATGGGTCACTCTTTCTGCAGCCATGAAATGAAGATCCCTAACATTCCTGGATTCTAAACAAATGTTGCTTGATGCAAATTAGAAAAATTAGTCAAAACATTTTTTACATAGTCTAATATTTATAATCAACTCCATCAATAGCTGAATATCCAGCTTGTAGAATACTGATGGACTTCATTGCTGGTATTGTTTGTTTTCTTTTATAATTATAAATTTCCCTGACATTAAGAAGGAAGGGGTTAAAATATGAAACATCTCATTCTACTATTTATAACAGAATTTCTAAAATGTTTAGTATGGAGGAAAGTAGGAGCTAAATATCCTAAAGAGAGGTTTGAGAATTTAGCATTCCACTTATCTGTATTTTTACTTTGTATATCTGAGGACATTTTACATTTTAATTGTACACACTGCATTTCTGAAGTGAGCAAAGCACATACTGGACCTAATCTAATTCAGTGGTATCCCACCTTTTTGGCACCAAGGACCAGTTTCGTGGAAACAATTTTTCCATGGACTGGATGGGAAGGGATGGTTTCAGGGTGATTCAAGCACATTATATTTATTGTGTACTTTATTGTTATTATTATTACATCAGCTCCACCTCAGATCATCAGGTGTTAAATCCTAGAGGTTGGGGACCCCTGATCTAATTAATAATTTTAACCTTCTCAGGAAAGAAGAGGAATAGATTCCTATATATTACAGTTAAGAAAAAGAAGATGGAGGAGAAGGAGGAAGAGCAGGGAGGAAGGGGAGGGAAGGGGGTGGGAAAGGGGGAAGGAGGGAGAAAGGGGAGATGGAGGAAAGAGAAGAAAAGAGAAAAGAAAATTAAGAGTGCACAGACATGGATCTCCATGGCAGTCCGGTGGTTAAGACTCTGCACTTCCAATGCAGGGGGTATGGGTTTGATCCCTGGTTGGGGAGCTAAGATCCCAAGTGCCTTGCAGCCAAAAAAATATAACAAAGGAGCAATATTATAACAAATTAGGTAAAGACTTTTAAAATGGTTCACATCAAAAATAATCTTATGAAAAAAAATGCACTAACAATAGGTTCCAGAATGATGCATTCCTTCAGCTGCCCATGTTGCCCTACAAACAATGTACACAAATCTACAAAACTGTTTATAAACCAAGACATCTAGAACCTGAGGGTTCCACTCTATTTCAACCCAACCTTCCTGGTGAAAACTTTCGTTCACTCTGATGAGGTACATATGTCCTAATATTTTCTTTCAAATATACTTTTAAGTGTTAATGAATCTGTGAAAGGGAATAAATCTTATACCTTTTTCATCACTGTCCTGCTCCACCCCCTATAAAACTGAAAGTATCGATCCACTCTGACACAGCTAATTTTACCTCTATGCACTTGTTGAGTACACCTCCTGGCCTCTGATCAGCATTCCAGCAACCACATAGCTTACAGAATTCAATGATTCAATGCAGGAAGAAAACAGCAAGCAGATTACGTTGGATGGAGCATCAGGTGCCAGAAATTGCATTCTGGAAGAAACCAGGGGAACATGGGCTAGAAACAAAGCATGAAAGAACACACCTTCTTTGAAAATAAACTGGACGTTTTACTGAGCAAAGGAGAATTATCAAAGTTGTATGTGTGTGTCTATGTGTGTCTGTGTGGTTTTGTTGTCTTCTTTTGGTTGGTTAGATGTGTTGTGATTGCTTGTCTAGAGGAAACATGATTAGATGATCTGAGCTTTGGGAGAATGGGTTGGGCATCCATGTATAGGATGGAATGAAAGCAGGAAAGACGGACTATAGAGAGGACAGCTGGGTCACAAGGCACAAACTAAGGCAAGAGTGGCATCAGTAGGGAAGAAGGGAAACAAAACTTAGCAACTCATAGAAATATAATCTTCTAAACTTGACAGTGGTTTGGGTGTGGGAAAGGGATGGTATTGAAAACAATGCTTTTGAGTCTTGAGAATTAAGTAGATACCCTAACAGATTTAAGGGTCTTTGATAGGGACATGGAACTCCAATTAAATATGTTGAACTTGAAGTCCCCCAGAACACTCTGGTGTAGATGTGTGGCAGGAATCTGGAATGCAAGTCAGAGCTCAGAAGAGAGGTTGAAACTAGAAATGTAAATCTGGATGTCTTTCAACTGAAGTCCTATAATTGACTGAAATGAGTCACTGGTGAGCTATTAGGAGAAATAGGAGAGAAATGGGGGTTGGGAAATTAAAGATAGTCTAGATTTCCAGTCAGTCACAGACATTGAACCCAACCTATCTCAAAGCTCACTAGTTCTTTCTTCTTCCTCACCTCCATTTATTTATCATTTTCACCCCCAAATGTATCCTTCCTTCTGTCATCACCACTTCTTATACTGCCTTCATTATTTCTATTCTCAGCCAAGAAAGAACTCTTGGAAGTCATGCTTGGCTTTCCTTGGTCCTCAAATCCTATACATCCTTCTCCTTGAAAAATCTCTTCAATCTAGCATTTTTTGTGCCAACTTAGTCCCTGAGTTTTAGGTCCTTCTTGTGTTTGACCTAATCTATCAAGACATATTCCTAATTGAACACCCAGTCTCTGGTCCCTCCCTGCTCTAGCTATTCTCCCAATTACCTCTAAGAGATATCTTTCTAACAGATCAAACAGATCACATCCCCACAAGATGCTAAATCTCTGACGGCCAACTTTGCACACAGTGACACCAACATCTGGGCTTACAAAGCCCATATCTACCTGGGAAAAGGCAGGTGATCAAATATTAGCATTTCTGTGAGGCCTTTCCTGTTCGGTCTCTTCCTTAGCATGCTCTACCCAGCCCTGAGATTAACAATTTTTGTGCTCTGTGCTCTAAATTTTGTGCTCCTAGCTGTGAAGGAGTAGTTGGAGAGGCTGAGGAATCTCAAAGACCAGTGCTTGAGAACAATCAAGAGAAGGGAGGTTAAGATCCTAGAAAATCATGGTGGAAGGGACTTCCCCAGTGGTCCAGTGATTAAGACTCCACTTTCCAATGCAGGGGAGTGTGGGTATGATCTCTGGTCAGGGAAAAAAGATCCCACATGCTGCAGGGTGCAGTCAAAAAAGTAACAATAATAATGGGAGAGGGTAGAGGGTAGAAAATGATAGTCCAGAAGAACTAAATCCTTCATGTGGTTCTCAAGGCCCAATGACCCAAGCCCTGCCCAACTCTTCAGACTCTTCTCAAACCACCCCCTGGCTCTCTGCAGTCACATCTCACAGGCCTTCTTGCAATACCACCAGTGCCCCTCTGAATATGTGGCTCCCTCAGGTGAAATCACTCTCATATACCTCTGACCTGCTAACCTAGATCTATCTCCACCAGTCTCATTCCTGCAGGGGCCAGGGCTGACTCTCAGACCATGTCTGGTACTCCACACATATTCTTCCTGAGCCCTGAGATCTTCCTTTATAGCCCTTAATGTTGGCAGGTTGATACTTTCTACATGCTTTCAGCGACACACACCGAACTCTGGCAGATCTTAGTAGTTAATAAAGTATTAACATATCTAGCTTATTTCTATATGTTATTCAAAACATGATTAACAATCTCATTCTGAAATGTTAGCCTTCAAAAGCTCAAAGATGAATAGAGTAGCTTATTATCTATGAGACCTAATACAGTTGTTGGGGCTTCCCCCATGGCTCCGTGGTAAAGAATCCAGCTGCCACTTCTGGGCATACACACTGAGGAAACCAGATCTGAAAGAGACACATGCACCCCAATGTTCATCGCAGCACTGTTTATAATAGCCAGGACATGGAAGCAACCTAGATGCCCATCAGCAGATGAATGGATAAGGAAGCTGTGGTACATATACACCATGGAATTTTACTCAGCCGTCAAAAAGAATTCATTTGAACCAGTCCTAATGAGATGGATGAAACTGGAGCCCCTTATACAGAGTGAAGTAAGCCAGAAAGATAAAGAACATTACAGCATACTAACACATATATATGGAATTTAGAAAGATGGTAACGATAACCCTATATGCAAAACAGAAAAAGAGACACAGAAATACAGAACAGACTTTTGAACTCTGTGGGAGAAGGTGAGGGTGGGATGTTTCAAAGAACAGCATGTATACTATCTATGGTGAAACAGATCACCAGCCCAGGTGGGATGCATGAGACAAGTGCTCCGGCCTGGTGCACTGGGAAGACCCAGAGGAATCGGGTGGAGAGGGAGATGGGAGGGGGGATCGGGATGGGGAATAAGTGTAAATCTATGGCTGATTCATATCAGTGTATGACAAGACCCACTGAAATGTTGTGAAGTAATTAGCCTCCAACTAATAAAAAAATTAAAAAAAAAAAAAAAGAGAATCCAGCTGCAATGCAGGAGACACAGGTTCAATCACTGGGTCAGGAAGATCCCCTGGAGAAGGAAATGGCAACCCACTCTAGTATTCTTACTTGGGAAATCCCATGGACAGAGGAGCCTGGCGGGTTATAGTCCATGGGGTCGAAAAACAGTCGGACATGACTTAATGACTAAACAACAATGATACAGCTTTCAGAAGGTAAAGGCAGATTCTCAAATGTGTGCCCCTGTTACAGACTCAAAAATCCATTCAACTGTTTTTTGGCTTGCTGTTATTATTATTATTGTTTTCTTTTTAGCTGTGTTGCTCAAGGCTTACAGGACCTTAATTCCCCAACCAGGGATCAAACCCACACCCCCTGCAGTGGAGGCATTGGAAGTGTGGAGTCTTAACCACTGGACCCCCAAGGAAGGCCCATGCAATTCTTATTAACAGTCAAGACCTGTCAACATTTATAAATTAAATCCTTTTTTATGATCATGGAATACTTACATGTGCATAGGTTGGGTGAAGATGTGAAAATTAGGACCAGCTGAATCCAAGAGAAACACAGAGATAGATGAGTAGACATTCCAGTCTGCCAATCTATACTTAGAGCAGGGAGAATAACAACCATCTTTACTCTGGTCTTATCATGGCAGACCCACAATAAATATTTATTAACTGGAGGATGCTGCTGCTGAAATCCTTGAGAAATGAGCACTGAGTTTTGGGTAGCAGAGCAGGATGGAAAAAGTGTGGGATAATTGTACAGTGCAGACTTCCCAGGATGATGATGAGCAATTGTGGTTAAACAATAGTTTGGAAACAGGAGTGGTGAGAAAGAGTGTTTCCACAGTAGGGAGCAGCACTGTTGAGCCAGTTAAAAACAAAACAAAAAAAGAGCTCTAATTATGTTTAAATGGGAAACCAAGGTAGAATTTGGAGTGCGGGGTTAAGATTCTTTTTTTTTTTTTTTCTGAAAGCCCAGATGCAGACACAGGCTCCAAGCTTTCCAAGAGTGTGGTGAATATGCTATACACATGGCCCTGGCATTGGGGATATTGGTGCAACCTTCAAGATCCTGTTTATGCAGGATTTAGCCCATTCCCCATTCCCCCCACGCCACCCAGAGAATATCTAATGAAAAGAAGAATTGCCAAGATTACTTGGCAGACCTATCACCACCAAAATCCTACTTTAGACTGAGATGATTAAGAGTATGGCTTGTTTTATGAAAGGTACCATTGAGTTGGTGTCTAGCAGGAGCTCAATATCTATTAGGTCTTTGGAGATTCTTGAGTGAAAGGTGTTATATACTAAAATTATTGGGTTTCACCATATGCTCCCAGTTGGTCACAGGGGTGAGAAACAGCTGGTTCATCTTTGGAAGGCAAATCCTCAAGTCCCTTGAACCAACAGGTTTTAGGAACCATATTTGTCAGTTGTAAATTCACTTCTGATTTTTATTCATAGAAGCCATCTAGTCTAAGCTATTTATTTATCCACACATACCTATCTCATTCTCTAATTGCATTTAAAATCTTTTAGGGGAAAGCTGTTATAAAACACATCCTTGTTACATACGGGAGCCATATCCGTACAGGTTGATGGCATACTAATTTATCAATATCTAGAATTATTATGAAGAAGCTGTTTGAAAGTACCAGAACAGGACCAAAGTTTCATTCATTCATGAAATGATTGATTGCATAGACTAGGCAGAAATGGGTTCATATTTCTGAAAACATGTTACTTTATATCCCTCAAAGAGAAAAATACATTTGCACTCAATGTGCATTTACAGGATAATATGACACAGGTGTGGTGATGTTAGAAAAGAGAAAGCCAGCTATAAAGAAGAAAAATAAAAGCTTTTCTAGGGAAGAAACTCAGATTTCAGAATGGAGCAGTGGATTTGGAAACAGGAAAATAGCCAAGCCAGAAGGATGTTTTTCATATTACAGAGAAGCTCTGTCTACCAGAAATCTCACAAGCAGAGGTCTTAGTAGGGCATGTTATAAGACATCAAGTTTATGACAATGAAGATCTTGATTTCAACAGCTGAGACCTTTAAGACAGGCTGAACAGAAGGCAGCTACTCAGCAAGGGGCCAACATGAAAAAGACATGGGGAGGAGGCAACAGAAAGTATTGGAACACTCACCCCCTGCAGAGTTTCATGTTGCTGCTGTATTAAATGACAAACTCCTGTTTTGAAGAAGCATTCAGCACTGATATAAAAATTTAAATGTGTCAATCTTTCTGGTGGACCCAAGTCTTTTATACATGGTCACATTTACGCACATTCTTATTCTCAACACAGCTTCATGTTAATTTTTAAAACTGAATTTGTAGATTCCGAATCATCGCAATGGACATGAGTTTGAGCAAACTCTGGGAGACGGTGAAGGACAGGGAAGCCTGGTGTTCTGCAGTTCATGGGGTCACAAAGAGTCGGACACAACTTAGTGACTTAACAACAATTATCTCTAGTTACTCTTAATACATTCTAGGACTTTGCAAGATGGAAAAATAAATTGTACTAGACATTTAATTTTTTAAAATTGACCACAATGGCTTTTTGCTGACACAGTTTAGAAACTATACATATCAAAGTACCTGTTAATATTAAACACTGAGGTTGGAAATGCCTAATTCAAGAAATTCTTGAATTAGAAACAATTGCATAGTTTTCAATGGATGTTATGATGATAAAGTAAAAGACAGCTGGGAAACTATTTATTTTTAAACGCATCTTGGCACCCAAGTGAAAAGAAAAATAATGATAAAGAGCATGCTAATAACAATAATAATAATTCATCTTCTAGCATTTATTGAACATGAATGTGCCAAGTATTGTGACTTTAAATAAAATCATCTAATTTAATGAGCCAATTTCATTTACATGGATTTTTTAAAATCATCATTACAAACCTAACAGGCAGATACCCCAGGGTATACGTTCTGAGAGTTTAGTATAGTGGTTAAACAGTTAGAAGCACGGATGCTACAGTGAGACAGGGTTGGAATTGGTCATACTCTAACTAAGTGCATGACTTTAAGCAAGTTACTTAATCTCTATACATTTTTGTGTTTTTCCTCAACAAAATAGGAATATTAGTGAAAATTAATTGCTATAATATATGTAAAATTTTTGAAACAGCACTAAAAACATGATAGCTGTTATGATTATCCCTATTTTGTTGCTGTTATTCAATCACTAAGTCATGTCTGACTCTTTGTGACCCCATGGACTGCAGCATGCCATGAGAAACTTGAGGTTGAGAATTTCAGAGACTTGCAAAGTCCACACAGCTAATAAGCAGCAGATCTAGGATATGAATTTCAGCAGAATCAACCCAGTTCAGTTCTGTTCAGTCACTCTGTCGTGTCCAACTCTTTGCAACCCCATGGACTGCAGCACGCCAGGCTTCCCTGTCCATCACCAACTCCCAGAGCTGGCTCAAACTCATGTCCATCAAGTTGGTAATGCCATCCAACCATCTCATCCTCTATCATCCCCTTCTCCTGGCTTCAATCTTTCCCAGAATTAGGGTCACCCCAGAGATCAAGATTTTAGTCATATGTCATCCTGGACACAAAGTCTTGAATCTACTTTTATAAAGAATTTGACATTTAGATTTTATACAAGGTACATTTATGATTATTTAAAAATTCCTATTAAAATTTATATCTGGATAAGTAATTATGGTCCATCTTTAGGGTGGAATCATTGACATGATTCAATTAGTCATAGAGCCTACTTTGAATTTTAACCCACCCTTAGTTCATCCTATGACCTTCCATCATCCTATATTTAATTCTTTTAGCTTGAAAAACCATTGCTTTTCTAAGATAAATTGAGAAGGAAAAATATTGTATAATCTGACATGAATTTTGTAAATCATATAAAGAAATAGATTCTTGGAGTATTTTTAAGTTGAAACTTTAAAATCACAAATCTAATTAAAATTTGTATCTTTCTAAAATTTCAAACATCCGCTGGATCATCAAAAAAGCAAGAGAGTTCCAAAAAACATCTATTTCTGCTTTATTGGCTATGCCAAAGCCATTGACTGTGTGGATGACAACAAACTGTGGAAAATTCTTAAAGAGATGGGAATGCCAGACCACCTGGCCTGCCTCTTGAGAAATCTGTATGCAGGTCAGGAAGCAACAGTTAGAACTGGACATGGAAGAACAGATTGGTTCCAAATAGGAAAGGGAGTACGTCAAGGCTGTATATTGTCACCCTGCTTATTTAACTTCTATGCAGAGTACATCATGAGAGACGCTGGGCTGGAAGAAGCAAAAGATTGCTGGGAGAAATATCAATAACCTTAGATATGCAGATGACACCACACTTACTGGCAGAAAGTGAAGAAGAACTAAAGAGCCTCTTGATGAAAGTGAAAGAGGAGAGTGAAAAAGTTGGCTTAAAACTCAACATTCAGAAAACTAAGATCATGGCATCTGGTCCCATCACTTCATGGGAAATAGATGGAGAAACAGTGGAAACAATGACAGACTTTATTTTTGGGGGCTCCAAAATCACTGCAGATGGTGATTGCAGTAATGAAATTAAAAGATGCTTGCTCCTTGAAAGGAAAGTTATGACCAACCTAGACAGCATACTAAAAAGCAGAGACATTACTTTGCCAACAAAGGTCCGTCTAGTCAAGGCTATGGTTTTTCCAGTGGTCATGTATGGATGTGAGAGTTGGACTATAAAGAAAGCTGAGTGCAGAAGAATTGATCCTTTTGAACTGTGGTGTTGGAGAAGACTCTTGAGAGTCCCTTGGACTGCAAGGAGATCCAACCAGTCCATCCTAAAGGAGATCAGTTCTGAGTGTTCATTGGAAGGACCGATGCTGAAGCTGAAACTCCAATACTTTGGCCACCTGATGTGAAGAGCTGACTCATTTGAAAAGACCCTGATGCTGGGAAAGATTAAGGGCAGGAGGAGAAGGGGATGACAGAGGATGAGATGGTTGGATGGCATCACTGACTCGATGGACATGAGTTTGGGTAAACTCCGGGAGTTGGTGATGGACAGGGAGGCCTGGCGTGCTACAGTTCATGGGGTTGCAAATAGTCAGACACAACTGAGCGACTGAACTGAACTGAAAATTTCAAATCATACCGGACACTTAGCATTTCATGAAAATGAATACTGAGAATAGTTAAAGAATTTTGTGAGGATAAAATTAACTCCCAAGCATTTTCTTTGTTTTTTTGGGGGGGTCTATTTTTTAAATTACCAGCTGCCAGAGTCCCAAAATGAACTCAAAATTACTACAATCTTTTTGGTATCCTTCTAACATACCTTAAAGACCACTAGCCTATAGATATTTGGATGCCTTTCAATATACTAAAGGCTCTGGGTTTTGCTACCAACACTCTTGCCTCCTGTTAGAGCACACTGACCCACTGCCAGAACTACTTGGGAGGACAGCTTTCTCACTAGGCTGAGTTCTCTGAGCAAAACACCATTTTTCATTCATTATTGTATCTGAAGCAGCTTGCACAGGGCCTGGTGGACATTAGATACAGATAATCATGATGATGATGGTGGTGGTGGTGGTGGTGTTGATGATGATATAATAAACAAAAGAGCCAAAGCTTAAGCTTTGACATGAGACCCTACTTCAAAAGTCAGCTCTTCTTCCCTATTACAGGCAAGTGACCTAATCTCCAAGCCTAGCTTTTTTTTCCTATAAAATGGCTCCATGGTTACTGTGAGAATTGTCACACGATGTTGCTGCTGCTGCTAAGTCGCTTCAGTCGTGTCCAACTCTGTGCGACCCCATAGACAGCAGCCCACCAGGCCCCTCTGTCCCTAGGATTCTCCAGGCAAGAATACTGGAGTGGGTTGCCATTTTCTTCTCCAATGCATGCATGCAAAATCGCTTCAGTCATGTCCGACTCTGTGCAACCCCATGGACAGCAGCCCACCAGCCTCTTCTGTCCACAGAATTCTCTAGGCAAGAGTACTGGAGTGAGCTGCCATTTCCTTCACACAATGAAATCATTCCAACTCAATATTAAGCTCAGTGAAGTCAATCAATGTGACTTTCATCCCCTTCTGCCTGCTTGTGAAATAAACACCTAAGCCACCATCCAGCCTGACTCCTGGATTCACCCCTACCCTCACCCCATCTAAAGAGTAACCTTGCCCCGGTCCCCCTCCCCCACTGCACCCAGCTCAAAGAGTGAGCAAGAAAGCAAGGGAATCTGTTGCTTGTTCTCACTCCCCTTGCTGCAGTCAAGAACCCTGGTGAGCAACAGTCACAGGATCACTTTTTTGCCTAGATCCATCCCCACAGATCAAGAACATGAGCAGCAGAGATTGCTTGCTGGGGGAGGCTCCTGGCTGAGACAGGAACCACACATCTGCTTTGACTCCCTTCAAACTTGGCCTGATTTAAAATGAAAAGCTTATGCAGTGTTTACTTGAAGGGCCAAAGTCAGATGGAAAATTTTTCAACTGTAAAATTCTAGCCGTCAGAAGAACTCAAAGCTCTAAGGAGAAATGTAAAGGCTAGTCCAGGCCCACAATAAAACTTGGATAGAACAGGATGTGGTTCCTATTTTAACTTGTATGTCTGTCCATGTTTCTGCAACCAATGATTTGAGGAAGAAAAAGTAGGTCTTTTTAAAAGAAAGAAAAATAAAAGTTTTTTGAAAGCCAGTCAAGAACCTATCAATATGTCATAAAACCAAACTGGCCTTATTTTAGGGTGGAAAGTGTTATGATCTAAATACAGGCTGGTGGATTTGTGGGTCACTGACACTAGTAAAATCTCTAGAAAAATGTACATTTACTCTAGAGTTATCCACTGGTCTTCAGAAATCTGTGCACTTGGACATATTTGAAAAGTGAAAGTGAAAATCGCTCAGTTGTGTCCGACTTTTTGCGACCCCATGGACTGTAGCCTACCAGGCTCCTCTGTCCATGGAATTCTCCAGGCCAGAGTACTAGAGTGGGTAACAGTTTTCTTCTCCAGGGTATCTTCCCAACCCAGGGATTGAACCCAGGTCTCCCAATTTGCAGGCAGATTCTTTACCATCTGAGCCACCAGGGAAGCCCTGGTGGATATATTTAGGCTTATGTACTTAGGGTTCAGTGAATAGGCTGTAACCTTTTGTATTAAAAATCCCATGTTGCCTTCTGAAAGAGTCTTTGTGGTATGTCTTAGGGAGACCTACCTCACCATTTCCTTTTCTATTCTTACATGTTAAAATGATTGAGGGTCTTATTAGTCCAAAATTGTTTTTGAATCACAGAGCATGGTTTTATTTAACACCTACTTGCCTCTTACCTGTTTGACTGCTACCCAATATGTGATCTTCTAACCACAAAGCCACAGTCTTTCTCTCTGAATATTTCCCAGGTCCCTATCCCTGGATTCCACATTGCCTTCCTTGGCATCTCCATGGCACTTGGCTGATATAGCTCATCCAGTACCTTGTACAGCGGTTATTTGTACACTTGGGGTATCCCCCTCAGTGCCCTCCTGCAAGAGCTGGGTACAGAGGTGGGGAGACTTTACTCACCTCTGTGTCCCCTGAAGCACCAGCCCCTTTAGTGAATCAATACTGAGGTGATAAAATTAAATAAACCAAGGTCAGAACAGCCAATGTGCAGTGAGTTCACCATCAAGTATCATTTGCAGGCAACTGGATGTGCCCTTTGTTCTGGAACCAGGGCCATCTTGTACATGGAGTGACGTCTCAGGGGTATACATGCAATGTGCTAATAATTGGGTACTCACTGCCAATCAAACCTCAAGAACTTTTCTGCATGCTTTTCCACAAACAAAATAGAAGGTCCTGAACAACAACAACAAAAAAAACGTCTAGAGCACCAGTTTCTATAGCCAAACTGTGTTCAAAAATGAGATCCTATAAAACTCTGCTTCATCTAGTGCCAAGGCATCTGAACAGCCTGCACCATTATTTAAAAGAGTCTTTTCATTTTCAAACCTCAGTCACAATTCGGAGACTTACATTTCACAAGTAGAACCACAGCTTTGGAGGGATTTTCTACTGCTGAGGCAACCAATTGCAGCCCTGCTTGGGAGATTCCAAGAGGCCATAGGAGGTTTCTACATGTTGAGTTTATTTTTTTTTTTAATCAGGTGTTTACAATAATTTTTTTAGTTTTCTAACTGGAGCATAGTTGCTTTACATTGTTAATTTCTGCAGTACAGCAAAGTGAATCAGTCATACGTATAGATATATCCCCTCTTTTTTGGATTTCCTTCCCATTTGTCACCACACAGCACCAAAGAGAGTTTCCTATGCTATACATTAGGTTGTCATTAGTTATCTATTTTATGCATAGTATCAATAGTGGATATATGTCAATCCCAATTTCCCAGTTCATCCCACCCCTCCTTGGTATCCATATATTTATTCTCTATGTCTGTGTCTCTATTTCTGCTATGCAAATAAGATCATCTTTACCATTTTTCTAGATTCTACATATATACGATATTTGTTTTTACAATAATGTTTTTTCAAAAAGGCACATGTCACAGAAATTAAAAAAGCAGCTTCTAGAATACATTTTTGCCCAGGCTCACCCAGAGAATCATGGAAACAAGGGGGAAGTGTTCTTTGCCACACCCATAGCTCAGTTTAGACAGCTGAGCCCTAATCATGACTACAGAGGATTATACCAAAGCCCTGACGGCAGATTCAAGAAAATGAATAACAATATAATAATTTATCCAGTGCCTGCTCTTGGCCAGATATTTTGTCAGGTGCCTTATACACATTACCACTAATACTCACTAGATCCCTACAAGGTGGGCTTTTTCCTCACAATCCAACAGATGAGGAAACTAAAGCTCAGAGAGTTTCAGTAACTTGCCCTCAAAGTCATGCCACTACCAAATGCCCATGCTAGGATTTGATGTCAAATCCTGTTTTGCAGTAGACTCCAAAGCCCACACACTTTCCATTTTTATCAAATCCCCTTTATGAACTACAGATTCTAAAACAGGAAGAGTCCTCTTGAGAAAATATGACACTCATTCATTAAAACAAAGTTGGGAAACTGTAAGTATTCACATTACCTGACATCGGGTGATCATCACTATTTATCGGCAGATAAGCCCTCAAATACCAACCAGCTTTTCATGCAGGGAGTAGGAATTTGAATTCTCAGTCAGGCTCAGCTCAAATCACAGCACCATTTATTAAGGCTCTGTGAGCACCTGAAACCACCTGGAGTGACCTCCCATCTTTGTCCATCCCCAAATCCTAAACTCCATCCAACTCCCCAGTGGGAGGAGCTCAGGTCTCCCCTCCTTCCTTCCTGCCGGAAGTGGCTCTCTTTACGCTTCTGCTTTAGTGCCATGGAGTCCCCTGTCAAGTTAGTCAAGGGCTATCAACTATCAATTTAGCCAGACAACTGTTTGGACTCTTGTATGAGGACTGGTTTAGGTTGCTCTGTCTCATTCCCATATCAATGTATGACAAAACCCACTGAAATGTTGTGAAGTAATTAGCCTCCAACTAATAAAAAAAAAAAAGAAAGAAAGAAAGAAAGAAAGAAATCCCCATAAATTCCATTTCACCATGAGGCTTCAACACACGCCACCTTGGCATTGGCCAAGAGGCAAAACTGCCACCAAAACTGTCTAGGGTGGTGAGACTGCTGTCAGGACAGCCTACTGAAGATTGAGACTGGGGAATTTAGAGATACAATAACCAAATGCAGTGCTAGATCCTGACTCTGTAAAAGTGGCAAAACCTGAAGGGATTCTGAGGAGACAGTAGCAATGTCAATACTAATCTCATCACTTTGATGACTGTATTGTGGTTATGTGGGAAAAAAGTTGTTTATAGAAAGTGCTAGTGGTAAAGAACGTGCCTGCAATGCAGGGAGATGTAAGAGATGCGGGTTCGATCCCTGGCTCAAGAAAATCCCCTGGAGGAGGGCATGGCAACCCATGCCAGAATCCTTGCCTGGAGAATCCTATGGACAGAGGAGGCTGGTGGGCTACGGTGCATGGGGTCCTTCCTTCCTGAAGGACACAACTGAAGCAACTGGGCGCACACATGCTCGCGCACTTTGAGGTATTTAAGTCTGATGGGTTATAAGTTATCAACCGCCTTCTTTAAGAAACTTTCAAATGGATTTTATCAGTTTCCCAGATCTCAAAGATTTTAGTAAATTTCCATTAGAGGTAAATTTTTTATTAATATGATTTTATTTATTTAATTTAATAATTATTTATTTATTTAAAATTAATTAAAAATTATTTAATAATTTTACCAGTTGAAAGGCTAATAATCTAATATTCCTAGTTTCAATGATGCTTAATCATCTGTCTCCTTGAGTTTTATACTAAATGCAATAAAAATGTGATCTGAAACTCTCCTCACTCCCCTATAAAAAGGGAGAAGATTGAGGTGTTTGCAGCCCACTTACCCTTCCCCACCCACCTTTCCCTGGTGCAAAAAGTACATTTCTGTTTTAGGAAATTCATACAATAACTGATGGGATTCAAATGTCGATGCAAAGAAGTGTTTTTAGTTGATTCATTAAGTTTTTTAGTTGTTTTATAACAGTCAAAAGTTCTGATTCTCCAAAGGTAAAGTTCTTTCCTATGAGCCTTCTCAGCTATAGGCAAAGAGACAATACAGTGTGAGAGAGATGAGGAAAAAGAGTAAGAGGTCAGGCAGGGCGGCCACACAGGAGAGGCAACAATTGTCCTGAAAGTTAAGAAGTGAATGTGGACCAACGAAGTAATTTTCAGACAGATGTCATTCCATTCTGAATTGCTTTATAATATTAGATACAAAAATTTTAGGAAAGATGTAAAATGAAATAATGCTTTCTGGTCACTAATATTGAAGCTGGCATATTGTTCTACTCATCTCCTTGCAACTAGCCTCACATATTCCACCTTGTCCTAAGTCCAAAGGAGTATTACAGTAAACTATCTTGATATTAGTAACTAATCTACATTGAGACTTATATTCCACAAATTCCCCAGATTAATGAAATTATGAGGGTGGAAACTTTACTATTTGCTCTTTATCACCTCCCAGCATCCCACACAGGGATGCTGGAACTGTTGTGCTCACTCAGTCTTGTCCAACTCTTTGCAACCCCATGGATGTAGCAAGTCAGGCTCCTCTGCCCATGGGATTCTCCAGGCAAGAGTACTGGAATGAGTTGCCATTTCCTCCTCCATGGAATCTTCCTGACCCAGGGATGGACCCCGTGTCTGACCCCATGTCTCCTGTGTCTTCTGCATTGGCAGGTGGGTTCTTTACCACTAGCACCACCTGGGAAGCCCCTAGGACAGATGAGGTTTTTAATACTGTGTGTTGAGTTGACCTGGCTAATTGCTGAGTAACTTCAGGAATTCTAAGGCAGCAGGAGACCACTCTCCAGAATATTTAATAGATATCCCCAGATTTTGATAGACACAAACCATTGCTTCTGAACATCTCAAATTATGATGCCAAAAGGTATTATAAACATTCTAATTTTTATATATTCTCAAATTGGAGTACGGCTGGGTTTTCAGAATCTATATGGAATTAGCTCAGAGAAGTTTCACTTGGCAGCTCTAAAACCACTTCTGACCTCTTGCTCTTACAATGATTGGTACCAATAATAAGCATATTGGGAGCTTCTTCCCTGAGGATAAGAGATCCTTCTCAATTATGTCACCGGGTCAACAGCACATACTTTTTATGGAGTAGTTTAATGGGTATTAATAACTACTTATTTGCATAGTATGAGCAAAGACAAAAAAAAAGAGTATCCAGGTTACATGTGCAGACTCATCAAATCACAAATTAATTTATTTCACAGGATCCCCAACAACAGATGTCCCTAAATACAGACATGAAGCGAAATCCAAAAAACCACCATGTAAGGCTGTTCATAAGCCATCCAGCCATGGATCATCTGCTTGTAAAGCACGCTGGTCAGAGAAACCAGATCATCGTTCCAGACAGTAATTATCATGCTTCCCTGAGCACATTCAGGAGGTTGTCCTGAACACTGGCGGGAAGCCAAGTCTGAGGCCTAAAATTAGCTCTCATATTGGAAAGATCCCAGGGAACTTAGCACATGTCTGGATATGGGACTAAAGCAGGCAAAGACATCTACCTGCATTTGAGAATGAACCATGTAGCTGTGGGAAGAAGCCTAAACATTATACAGCTACGTTAAAAGACAAGGGCTTCCCCGGTAGCTCAGTTGGTGAAGAATCTGCCTGCAATGCAGGAGACTCAGTTCAATTCCTGGGTCAGGAAGATCCTCTGGAGATGGGATAGGCTACCCTCTCCAGTATTCTTGGGCTTCCCTGGTGGCTCAGCTGGTAAAGAATCCACCGGAAATGTGGGAGACCTAGGTTCAATCCCCGGGTTCGGAAGATCCCTTGGAGAAGGGAAAGGCTACCCACTCCAGTATTCTGGCCTGGAGAATTCCATGGACTGTATAGTCCATGGGGTTGCAAAGAGTCAGACACCACTGAGCAACTTTCACTTTCTTTTCACTTAGAAGACAAACTCATCAGTCCTGGGAAGCTCTTCTCCAGAATGACTTAAAGTACCCTGAAATAGATGATCATATTGACCAAAAAGATTCATTATTTTCTTTGTTTCTTTTTGGTTTTGAATGCTGTGAAGGAATGCTGCTCTAAGTCTAATCCTCCAGTTGGACTGCTTATTTCCACTAAAGTTTGTGTTGATACATTATTCTTTGTAGGACTTGTGATAGAATTATAGTTGGTAGTGAACTTGATAATTAGAATGTAAATCCAATTAGGCAAGGACCAGGTCCATCTTGTTCAGCATCGTATCTTGTTCACTAAATAAGTAAGTGTTAGTTGCTCAGTTGTGTCTAGCTCTTTGAACCCCATGGACTGTAGCCCATCAGGTTCCTCCGTCCATAGAATTTTCCAGGCAAGAATACTGGAGTGGGTAGCCATTCCCTTCTCCAGGGGATTTTCCCAACTCAGGGGTTGAACCTGGGTCTCTTATATTTTCTGCTTTGCAGGAGGATTCTTTACTGTCTGAGACACGAGGGAAGCCCTATCTTTTTCACTATCATATTCCTAATGCCTGTCCAGAGTCAGACTCTCAATAGAAGTTTGTTGAAGGCATGTATGCATGTATGAATGTTCAATAAACATGTATTGACTATATGCATGCACTCAGAGCCATGCTAGGAGCAGATCAAGCCAGCTAAAGGAATCAGAAGTCAGCAGACCAGACCGGCTGAATCAATTAATAACATTGACAAACTCGATTAAAGAGATGTAAAACTCCAAGACAAACAAGAGCTAAATCTGGATGCCCCCTCTCCCCCGCTTCCCTTTCCTAAGCCACGATTTCATATCATAATTACAGTGCTGTCTCTGAGAGTTCCTCTCAGGTCATGGGGCCAGGTGGTACGAAGGGCAGAGAGCAGTTGGTCAGACATGTGAGGTTGCCATGCCAATGAGTTTCAGCAGAGTTGAAACTCAAGGCTACTAAGTGATTACCCAGTCAATCAAATACTTTCTAAATTGCCATTAGGTGTTGGCTTTTTAGCTGCACCTCCCCAAAACTCATCACAGCCTAAAGGAAGATGGGGACAGTAACTGGGGAAACCTAATACACAGGGCCTACTTATCACTCATGAGTATAAAAGACATCTTCACAGAGACTTAGCCTGGCTGGATAAAGGCTTGCTAGTCAGTCAATCCTAAGGAAATCAACCCTAAATATTCACTGGAAGGACTGATGCTGAAGCTCCAATACTTTGGCCACCTGATGTGAAGAGCTGACTCATTGGAGAAGACCCTGATGCTGGGAAAGATTGAAGGCAGAAGGAGAAGAGGATGGCAGAGGATGGGATGGTTGGATAGCATCACTGATTCAACGGACATGAACTTGGCAAACTCCAGGAGATAATGAGGGACAGGGAAGCCTGGTGTGCTGCAGTCCATGGGGTCGCAAAGAGGCAGATAAAACTTAGTGACTAACAACAAATCTCCTATAACTGTCTGGTTTGGGGGCTGCCTGCATCACCTGTTGTGTAACTTATAACAAATGTTCAGGATCCATCCAGGTCTATAGAATGAGACTCTATTGAAAAGACCCATGCATCTTTATTTTTCACAATATTCTGATTTTTACACATGCTCTAGTTAGAGTATCATGATCTCTATTGATTTTGTATGGGACTAGCCTAGAGTAGTTTCTCTAGCAATGAAACATGGTGATAACAAGCTTACCCCTTGTTTGTGTTACTTTGGGCTAAGGAATAAGATTCTATGAGAGCCTGGAAGGACATAAAATCTGGGGGATGGGAGTGAAGGCAGGGAGGAGGGTATTTTCACCCAGCAGTTAAAACAGGGAAAAGGACAGGCCAATAGAAGGAAGACAGTCAATCATGCTATAAAAATACAGAGGGCACTTCATGAATGAGGCTTCTGGAAATTTCCCAACACTTTTAGGTTTAAATCCTGCAATAATGCTTTGCCAGTACAGGAAGTCCCTTACATAGAAATGAGTTCCATTCCAAGAACACATTTGTAAGTCCAGCAAAGTGTGTCTAGGCACCCAACTAACCGTCTCATCCAGCCAGAAGATGAGATGGCTGGATGGCATCACCAATGCAATGGACATAAACTTGGGCAAACTTCAGGAGATGGTGAGGGACAGAGAGGCCTGGTGTGCTGCAGTCCATGGGGTCACAGAGAGTCCAAAACAACTGGGCATCTGAACAATAACGATGGAGCTAACGTGACAAGCTATATAGTATCGTACTGTAATAGGTTTATAATACTTTTTACACAAATAAGACATTAAAAACAAACAAACACAAAAAGTAAAGAAAGTGTTTTTAATTTTATAGTTTGGTACCTTGAAAAGTACAGTAGTACCTGCTACATCACCACTGCTTTTACGCTTGCTTCTGGACATCCTGGGCTTGAAACAAGGATACTGTACTACTGTACTCTCTAAGTACTGTGGTACACAGAAGTACAGCCACTTGTAGGCGATGCTCGCATGTGATGATGTGTGCCAGACACATGCAGTAACTTATAGGACTGGACATGCAAAATTATCTTTGAAAGTGTGCAACTTGAAGGTTCATATGTAGGGCACTTACTTTATAATATATACTCTTACCTTTCATAGTGGTCCCCAAATTAAAACACTTAAAATATCCAGCTCTGATCAGGGCTCATAGAATTGGACCCTCCTATAAACCTTTGTGGGGTGTGGTGAATCAAAATTGGAGCAGCGTTTTTGAAGAGAAATTTGCTAATACCTGTCCGCCCCCCACAAAAAAAAAGTACTTTCCTTTGGATTCAGTCTTTTCACCACTAAGAATCAACCCTGAAGACAACTATACCTGCCAATCTATGGCAGTATTATATGTTCTGCTAAACTAATTTCTACTAAGAAATGGTTTGCTGATTTCATCTATCGTGCTTGCTTTTAGTTCTTTACAAATCTAGTGTACTACACTAAATAATAAAATAATCTTGCTAATAAAATAACATCACTAACATGGAGAAGGCATTTAACACTTACTGAGTCCCTAATGTGTGTCAAGCACTGTGCTAGAGGCTTTGGCATAACCTCTTCAACAAGCCAGCAATTTGATATGATTTTCTCCATCTTTTTCAGACAAAAAAAACTGAAACTCAAAAAGGGAACAGTCCAGGTCATAGCTGACAAGTGTAGAATCAAATCCCAAGACTCTTAAAACCAATTCTCTTTTAAATTCTATCACCAAAGGAAGGAGTATCCAAGAATATGAATACTTCTAGAAACATCAACACTGTCGAGTTTCTGAGTAGTTACCCTGCTTCGGTGTACCACTTTTAAAAATCAAAGAAGAAGAGAAGCCATTATGTTGACCATTAGGTTATGGTAGGAGGAGCCATTTCAAAGAAAAATCACCCCCAATATTTTAAGCCAATTTCAATGACTTATAGGAGTGGAAAAACACTCATGGTGATTTTTCTAGCCCTTTTCAGTTGCTTTCCTCTTGGCTCACAAAACTTCCATCACTGTCTTGCAGCTGTGGAAGAATTATTTTCATCCCACAAAAGACCTGAAGATTTCTTTCTAATAGCCCTGTTCAGTTCTTGAGTAAATAGAAATAATTCGACTCCCTCTTCAGAACTTAGCCCCTCCTATGTACTCTGAAGAATTCAGAGGGATGTGTGGAAATTATGGTCCAGCTCAGATTCACAGACTGAGGTTACAAGGCTCCTCGCCAAGTTTTCACCTACATGGAATCACTCACCAGCCTCAACCATGCTGCCTCAACCTGAAGGAAAATACTAGCATGATTTAACTGCAGCTAAGAATTCCAGTAGGTACTTGCTAAATGTGGCATAATCTTTCCCATGCGTAGAGAAAAGGAAATCGTTCTGCAAATCTATGCCTCACTTCAAACCATCATGTTTGACAGAGTTCCACTCTCCATCAAAGCTGAGGCAATTTAATGAACTTTAAATATATTTGGTATAAAAGAGATAATTATGGGAACTAAAACAAAGTCATGGAAACAAGAGTTTTAAAAATGCTTACATGGCTCAAATGCACAAAAACATGGAAAACAGTCAAGGGTTTTCTTTGGAAAATCATGTTCACACTTTGCTCATCATTTCTGTTTTACTTCATCACTGAAGATAATTTCAGTAACATGGGGAAAGGGATGCAGAGCTAGTGATGTAGGGAGAAGGAAGAAATGCAGTATGCAAATGAGTAAGGGAGCAAACTTGCTCAACAAGAGGGTGACAGGAAAGTGGAGAGGTCTGGAGGAGAGCATGTTTCTGGCCAGACCATGGGACTGCAGGCAGGGTGGTTATACCCCTGTTTGGAGTTTCTCTGTGATCTCTTGCCAAAGGTAAATAACTTAGCAAAAGGTAAGAATAGAGGAATGATTTACCTTACAGCTAGTGTGGCAAGAAAACCACTTTAAGGTACTTTTTTTTTCCCAAGCAATTTGATCATAAAGACAACAGTCCAGGGTTAACAATGTTAAATAGTTTCCATTTACATGGAAAACTAGTTCTGAGAATTTCTAAGGAGCTCAGCCTGCCAGGCTCCTCGTCCATAGGATTCTCCAGGTAAGAATACTGGAGTGGGCTGCCATGACCTCTTCCAAAGGGTCTTCCTGATCCATGGGTCAAACCCATGTCTCTTGCGTCTCCAGCACTGGCAGGTGAGATCTTTATCACTAGCACCACCTGAGAAGTCCTTGAAATGGAAGTTGTTTCCTGGGAGCACTGGGAAAGTGGTGGCCTTTTTAGGGTTCTCTGTCTCTTAAGTTGGGTCCAACTCTTTTGAGACCCCATGGATTGCAGCCTACCAGGCTCCTCTGTCAACGGGCCTAAGGAGCTAAGAGTACATATTTGAAATGAAGAAAATCAAGGTCAAAAAACCAGGTCGATGTCAAAATGTATGAACTCAAAAATTCACAGGCAAATATTCCACTTAAAAAGACAAATTTAGCAGTTACTGCCTCTATCATTACAGCTAAGCACGTTTGTGACTTCAGAATGAGTGCTGCAGTGGTTAAGAGGCTGATACTGTGCTTCTACCCAAAGGTCAAGGTTGGAGTACAGATGAGATAGGGGTAGATGGGTTTGAGGGAACAGGTGGCTATGATCAATTTGACTGCTTCCTTGGGAGGATGCTGTAAAAACTGTGTTGTAAGCTGAAGAGTAAACCATATGAGTAGTTTTAAGGAGGTGTTTAATGCTCAAGTTTGTTAGATGGGATGTTTCACCAGTAGAAATAGGTTTAAGTATAAATGGCCCTAGTAAGAATAATGCTCCAGAATTAGCTGGGGAAATACAAAACCGGAGTTTTCTGCGAGAGATCCCAACCCCATAGAACCATGTCCTACAATGGGGAGAGACAGAAGACAAATAGCAAAATCCTTATTGAGATTCAGGAGTTGATTCTGTTCTATAACTGTGTTCAGTCTCGTCCAACTCTTTGTGACCCCATGGACTATAGCCTGCCAAGCTCCTCTGTTCATGGAATTCTCCAGGCAAGAATACTGGAGAGGGTTGCCATTCCCTTTTCCAGGGATCTTTCCAACCCAGGGATCAAACCTGGGTCTCCTACTTTGCAGGCAGATTCTTTACCATCTGAGCCACCAGGGAAACCTATATATTACTGTTACTGTTATAATTGCATAACTTGAAGGCAGCAGGAGAGTTTTGAGAGGCCTAACAGTGCATTTACTGGGAAGGAGGCAAACCATTCCTGCTTTAGAGACATAAAAATGTATAACTCTCTGGTGCCAGGGTTCCCTGTCCCAGAATTAACAAAAGTAATATGTGGAGCTGGGGTGAGGTGGGGGCCTTGGAGACAAGCTCCTGAGGCTGAGATGGACCATCCCCTACCTCAGAAGAGCAGCCAAGGTGAGCTGAGAGAGAGGACACCCCCAGACCTCAGCAGGGAAAAGCTAGTCTTGAGAGACTGGTGATTCTGCTGTAGGAATTCAGATCAAAATGTGGGGGCAGCTGGTACTGTCTCCTCCACCCCTCTTCATGTCCAGGCAGGCTGCTGTGAAAGTTAGGGACACAACTGATGGTTATACAATGTATCTTTTGAACCATTTCCTGATTTCTGTACCAGAAAACTTCATTTTTACATGACTTTTTTGGGTACTTACTTTCAGTTTCCATTAGGTTCCATCCTGGTAACCACACATGAGACCAACATTTTGGGGCTTGGAGTTGCTTATGTGGGCAAAACCTGACATTTTACAAGCAAAAGTGTCTAGAACACATTCTGGTCATGTTAAGTGTGGAAAACTCCAACCCACACCACCAGCAATCACATGGCTGTGGACGTGTTGGCATGGAGGAGCCATAGCATGTGGCCTCAGATCCCAGACCAAGAGCAGGTGCCACCTTCTTCAAGAGCCTGTGGTGGGCTCTGTAGACAGAACTGGGTGTCTTACTAATGATCTCAGGCAACACAGGTATTTCCCAAATGACATAGCTCCACACTGGGCTCCAGTCTCACAGGACTGCCCTGCCCCCACCACACACTGGCCACTAATAATTCCCCAAATGATAGCAAGCTGTTAACAGAAAAAGAATTCTCTAACTCTCCCCCAACCTTCCCAGGTGGTGCTAGTGGTAAAGAATCTGCCTGCCAATGCGAAAGACTTAAGAGACATGGGTTTGACCCCCTAAGCTGGGAAGATGCCCAGAGGAGGAAATGGCAACCCACTCCAATATTCTTGCCTGGAGAATCCCATGGACAAAGGAGCCTGGGCTCTCAAGGAGTTGGACACGACTGCGGGAACTTGGCAAACATATACACAACTCTCCTCCATTTTTTTCCCTCAAAAGAGAAATATCCCTGTTCAAGAGACCCCGGTAGCTCAGATGGCCTCATGCCATCCTTCTTCCGTATCTCTGTGCAAAGTTACCTTTTTATCAATTAAATTCTGGAGTCCTTGTAACATCTGTAGACAATCTATGAAACACTTGTGATTCCTGAAACTCAAAGATCAATTTTAAAAAGCTACTCCCTACAATTTTCCTTGCTCCCTGGGACCACGGTATTTGTTTCCACAAAAATCCTTGATTTGTTTCCAGAGCTTATCTCATGATTCCTGTTGTCTCTGGAAAGAGGTATCTCATCATTCTGATGAAGTCTCCATAGCTGTTAGATCAGAGAACTGGGTCCAATCCCCAAGCCAGGAAACAACCCTCAGCAACATTCAGCCTGTTGGCATCTTTTGAAATGTATATCTTAAAGGTAAAGATAAATAAATATTTCTGGACTTAAAGAAGACTTTAGATATGTCAAGGAAAATTTTTTTTCCCACATGTGAACATTTTTCTAGAAGTAGAAGAACCCAAGCTCACCACAAGTGTATCTTTAGAAAGATGCATTCACTGTAATTATACGTGGCTTGTAGAACACATTAGGCAACTGCGTATGTGAGTAAACAGATGGCTTCTCAGCTGGCTGACTCATAGAATTGCATGGGGCAGATCACCAAGTTCCAAATAGGTAATAAGCACTTCGTAGAGAACAAACTAAAGGAATAAAATTCTGTTTTCATATTAGTTGGGGGAATCTTAGATCTGTGTGAGAAATGAGGGCTCTTGGTAACCAATGGTAACCCTTCTGTTCCAGTTAAAGTCCCTTTATACTAACATACCTCATATCCTTTCTGAAATGAGGTACTTTTCATTTACTCCATCATCATTAGAAATTGCATGCTTCCCTGGTTGCTCAGTGGTAAAGAATCCTCCTGCCAATGCAGGAAACGTAAAAGACACGAGTTTGATCCCTGGGTTGGGAAGATGCCCTGGAGAAGGAAATGGCAACCCACTCCAGTATTCTTACCTGGGAAATCCCATGGACAGAGGAGCCTGGAAGATTAGTCCACAGGGTTGCAAAGAGACATGAGTTAGTGACTAAACAACAATGCATATATACATACACGCATGCATATATGACCTGGGGGTCATTTTGTCCCCCAGGCTGAAAAACTCTGTTTACACCCAAAGTCCCAATCTTAACATTACCACTGCCCTTCCATCTTTCAAAACTGAGCCAACTCTGATTACCACGAAGATTCCTCCCAATATTCAACCAAAAGTATATTGGTGTGCTGATAAATATTTACCCTTCAATGCCAGAATCATCCATAGCTTAATTCCAGAAATATTCCCATCTTCTGTAAAATATCAAATCATGTAAATCTATTTTTTGTATGTATCTATTGAAAAGTTGGTATATAATGAAAATATAGGGGAAAAAGAGTATGTGCATTCATTTCCTAGAGTTGCCATATCAAATTACCATGAGCCAGGAGGCTTAAAGAAAAGCTATGACAAAACTAGACAGCATATTAAAAAGCAGAGATCACTTTGCCAACCAAGGTGCATTTAGTCAAAGCTGTGGTTTTTCCAGTAGTCATGTATAGAAGTGAGAGTTGGACCATAAAGAAGGCTGAGTACAGAAGAATTAATGCTTTCGAACTGTAGTGCTGGAGAAGACTCTTGACAGTCCCTTGGACAGCAAAGAGATCACAACCAAAGAGATCACAACAGTCAAAGGAAATCAACCTTGAATATTCACTGGAAGGACTGATGAAGACCCAAGCTCTACTAATTTATAGATTCCACATGTAAGGGATGTCATACAATATTTCTCCTTCTCTGTCAGACTTACTTCACTCAGCATGACAATCTCTAGGGCCATCCACGTTGCAGCAAATGGCATTATTTCATTCTTTTTAAAGGCTGAGTAATATTCTATTGTATGTAAAATCAACATAAATAAATAATTTCATAGTTCTGGAAGGCCAGAGTCTGAAATTCAAGTGTTAGGAGGGCCCTGCTCCCTGGGAAGACATCAGGGGCGTTCCCTTCCTTGCCTCTCCCGGCTTCCGCTGGCTTCAGGCACTCTGTGGCTTATGGCGCCATCAGTCCAATCTCTGCCTGCGTCTCCATGTGGACTTCTGCTCTCCTGTGTCTTCCCCCCTTCTGCTTCTTATAAGACACTTGTCATTGGATTTAGGGCCACCTGAAGAATTCAAGCAGCTCTCTTCTCAAAATCCTTAATTACATCTGCAAATTGTTATCATTGTTCAGTTGCTCAGTCATGTCTGACTCTTTGTGACCCCACAGACTGCAGCATGCCAGGCTTCCCTGTCATCCACTATCTCCCAGAGTTTGCTCAAACTCATGTCCGCGCCATTCAACCATCTCATCCTGTGTCACCCCCTTCTCCTCCGGCCTTCAATCTTCCCCAGCATCAGGGTCTTTTCTAACGAGTTGGCTCTTTGCATCAGGTGGCTGAAATATTGGAGTTTCAGCTTTAGCACCAGTCCTTCCAATGACTATTCAGGGTTGATTTCCTTTAGGATTAACTGATTTGATCTCCTTGCTGTCCACGGGAAAATCAAGAGTGTTCTCCAGCACCACAGTTTGAAAGCATTGATTCTTCGGTGCTCAGCCCTCTTTATGGTCCAACTCTCACACCCATATATGACTACTGGAAAAAATAGCTTTGACTATATGGACCTCTGTTGCAAAGTGATGTCTCTGCTTTTTAATGTGCTGTCTAGGTTTGTCATAACTTTTCTTTCAAGGATCAAATGTCTTTTAATTTCATGCAAGTACCATGGTCCTAAGTAAGGTCATTTTCACAGGTTCCAAGTGATGTATCTTTAGAGGCCACAATTTAACCCAATGTGTGTATGTGCATGTGTGTGTTTAAAATCACTGTGACAAGGTCAGGCTCAAAATAAGCAAAACACTTTCTCAGGGTATGAAGTAAGGTTTAACATACTTTTACTTGAATTAATAGTCTCACTATACAGCTTCTGTCTATTGAATAAAAATCTATCATTTCTACCCACAAAGTGCTTAATATGAAGACCAGGCACCAGAGAACCTGGTGGGTGGAGAAAACTGCAGAGAGAAGCCAGCAGGCTTACTTCCAGGTAAAGAGCATACGTGACTCAAAACAGGTGAGGCTCAGCATCATGGTACACACCTTCATAATCCTTCTAGATAACTCTCAAGTGCTTCACTGTTGCATCAGGTGAAGGAAAAAAAGATCATGAAGCTCAAATGAACCTCAAGGATGAAGTAAGACCTTGAAAAATAGTGTTAAAATGTCTTTCTTTTAGAAATTAGGAAACTAAGATCCCAAAGACTTTCATCTTTTGTAACTTGCCCAAGATTACTCAGACAGGAGACAACTAAGGCAAGATTAGAAATGTAATACCATCATTCTAGGCCAAGCTTCCTCCTATATATGCTTCAGGGTGTGTGTGCTCAGTCACTCAATCATGTCTGACACTTTGTGAACCATGGACTGTAGCCTGCCAGGCTCCTCTGTCTGTGGGATTTTACTGGCAAGAATACTGGAGTGGGTTGCCATTTCCTCCTTGGGGAGATATTCCCAACCCAGGGATTGACCTCGCATCTCCTGCATTGGCAGGAGGGTTCTTTACCACTGAGACAACAGGGAAGCCCCCTTACAACCATATTTAACCTTAATTACCTCCTAAAAACCTTATCTTGAAATACAGTCATGTTGGGGGCTAAGGGATTCAACATATGAACTTGGCAGGACACAGTTCAGTCTGTAGCACAGTCCCTATCAACTTGGGTCAATAGAGTAGTATGTTTTTCCAAAAAACTTTGTACCATTTAATCCCCATAATTCTGTGGTTTGTTCCACCTGAGGAGTTAGGAAACTGAGGCTCAGAGAAGTCAACTTTCTGGCCTAGGTCACACAGCAACTAAGATGTAATCTGGAACTCAACACATGCTTTTTGTTGGAATTCTGGAGCTCTTCCCCAGTGTCCAAGATGATCTTTTGTATCAGTCACATTTAAAGAGCTGTCCTTATAAAGCATTCACAGACACTGTGAAAACACATAGTTTCTAACAAGGTCCTTAGAGAGAGCTTTGAAAGTCTAATGCTGTAATTCTTATACTTGACCACCCAATCAATACATTAGTGAGTTAAATCCCATAGAATGGAAACAGTTCAATGTATCATCTGTTCTCCTGTACACCGGGAGTATGACTTGAGAGATGATTCAGCTGTTCTCATTGTAAGCCATCAAGTCCCACACACACACAAAAAAAAAATCATAAAGGAATAAATGATTATTCATGGTGCCAAAAACACATGTATTTTGAACAATAAAACATTATGCTAAGGAATGTGAGAAAAAAAGATGCAGATTTATTCAATAAGCTTCTCAATAAAATCTCTTAAGATGGAACACAAAGAATGTGTTCATTCCATAATGTGGTATCAAGGTTTTTTCCAAATGTAAAAAACACAACTATTTTCTGTTGACAGTGATACAAATTTTGAGAAGATTCTGGGTACAAACTAAAAAATTTAACATGCAAAATATTTTCACTGTTACATAAAGTTAAAAAAACTTTACATTTATGTTTACTGGGAAAAGTTATTCATTTTCATAGGCGTGATGACACTAGTTTTATAGAATTCTTTCAGAGATGAATGTGGAAATAAATATTTAGGAACGGAATGTTAAAAGTCTATGATTAACTTTTAAATTCTTCCTCAAACGAATCAAATATGTATTAAATTTCAGTGATAGGTATGTGGCAATTCACCACACTCTTCTCTGTACTCTCATCTAGAAAGATTTTGTCTAAAAATTCATTTTTAAAAATAATGTGTTACAAAGTTACCAAATCTTTGAAGCAAAATATTAATATTTAATGGAATATGACTGTTCAATAGTGTATGAATGGCTCATATAAGAACACAAGAGAAAAAAAACACTCATCTATGTGGGCTCAATCTCTGGGTCGGGAACATCCCCTGGAGAAGGGCATGGCAACCCACTCCAGTATTCTCACCTGGAGAATCCCATGGACAGAGGAGCCTGGTTAGGCTACAATCCACTGAATAAGAGGGGCCAGTTTGATTTTTCTTTTTTGACTACAAAAAGCTATGAATAATAAATGTATGCAATCTGATGATTTGAAAAGTAAGTATATACCACATTGTATACATGCCATAAACCAATCCACCACCTCCAAAACTTTCCTCCCACTATTATTTATTTATAATTGTGTGATAAGAACCCAACCCAAGATTTGACCTCTAAGCAAACTTCTAAGTAAACAATATAATGTTAACACTAGGTGCTTTCCTGTACAGCAGAATTTTGTGTTGGGGGCAAGCATGAATCGTCCAAGGATCCACGGTAAATGCAGAAACTTTCAGAAGAATTTACTCCTCATGCAACTAACATCAAAAGCAGAGTTTTGTGGAAAGCACACCAGAGCATGCATACATTTTCTTCAAGCTTCTATTTGAAAGAATTTGTGAAAGGTTAGAAATCTTTTCCCCAGAGGGTATTCAAAAAGCCAGAAGTCGTTTTTTGTCACTTGCTCTGAATTTCTTTTCCCCCAAGATGAAATACAGGAAGCCAATTCAGAGTAGCTAGTAAATTTAGCCACTTTAGAGGCCCCATGCTTCTCCTCTCATCCCCCATCATGCACAATTCCTAATTCCTACCCAGGAGTATAGCAGTCAGATAGAGGACAAAGACGACCCTGGATTTAAGTGGAGTCATTAGCCTACCTGAGGGTCTTTTATTCAAAGAAAGCTTCCCATTTTTACCTCTCATGTGAATGGTGTGTGTGTGTGTGCATGCGCAGGAAATAAATATGCCAGAAAAACAAATCTGGTCTCACACTCAGATGTTCCTCAGCCTCACCCCTGTCTCTGGAGAGGACCACTTTGCCTCCGGAAGCTATCAGTCACCATCATCTCCCAGTTTGCAGGCATCACAAGACAATCATGACTTTATTTGACAAATAACTCCACAGTTGACCTCCCAAGATTGGAGAATTTGGAAATAACTTGGGTTAGAAAAGATGCTAAACCCAATTACAGGAAAGAAGAAGTTACAGGACAGATGACTGAAGCTCGTCTTATAAAAGGAAGACAAATGAGGTGTGCATACATGCAAAAGCCCAGCTGTGAGCTCTCAGCATCATTATCCCTGTGGTTGAGAGGAGGAAATGCTTTTTCTCCAGCACCGAGGGGCTTCTTTGGGGACAAAAGAAGCATTGTGGTCAGTAGACTATCTCACAACTCTAGGAAAAGTCCAAACTGTGTGTGTAATATTTTTCTATTAACAAAGAAATAATTCTTTCTTAAAACAATCACCCCTGATCCCATCCCTGGAAATGGCACACCATTAGCACATAGACCCCTAGAAGCTCAGAGAGATTCGCCTGTCAAATCCAACTAAAAACATGACCCAAACCACAATCTCACTGTAGAAACTCTGGGTTTTGAGGTTGTTATTTTTTTTAGACAAATTCCCCTGAAGGCTGGTAGCACCCTAGCTGCAAATAGAGTACCACTGACTGTGGGATTGTGTGGTTTTTACAATGTACCTCATGTATGCATGCTAAGTCACTTCAGTTGTGTCTGACTCTTTGCAATCCACTGGACTGTAGCCCACCAGGCTCCTTTGTCCATGGGATTCTCTAGGGAACTATACTAAAGTGGGTTGCCATGCCCTCCTCCAAGGGATCTTCCTGATCTAGGCATCAAACACAAGTCTCTTACATCTACCTGCATTGGCCTATGGGTTCTTTACCACTAGTACCACCTGGGAAGCCCTATAGTGTACTTCATTGCACAGAAATTTTCTTGAGCTTGATGGGTGACCTGGCATTAATCTAACACATTCTATGACCAACTTATTAAGAGGAGTCTTTGAGTTAAAGAGCAAATGATCAAACAGCTTTTAAGTACTAGCTTTGTTTCGTTTCTTAATTTTTATTGGAATATAGTTGCTTTACACTGTTAGCTTCTTCTGTGCAGCAAAATGAATCAGCTATATATATACCCCACTTTTTTTAGATTTCCTTTGCATTTATGTCAGAGCACTGTGTAGGGTTCCCTGTGCTATACAGTAGGTTCTCATTAGTTATCTGTTTTTTACATAATAGTGTATATACGTCAGTCCCAATCATTCCATTTCTCCCACCCTCTCTTCCCCTCTTTGGATGACAAAGGTCAGAAACCCCAAATCAGACTGGTTTATGCAGGAAGGGATCTTAATGCAGAGGCTCTCCATCTCTCAGACCTGCAGCTCTTCATGATACGTTATTTTTAGGTGTCCCATAATGAAACGAGGGCCACCAGCAGCAACAGGCTATAGCCTTCCAGATTTAAATTCCTGAGGAAATAAACTCTCTTTCCCACTAACTGAATTTGCAAAAGAACACAAGGACCCTTGTGTTTGATCCCTGGGTTGCGAAGATCATCTGAAGTAGGAAATGGCAACCTGCTCCAGTAATCTTGCCTGGGAAATCTGATGGACAGAGGAGCCTAGTGGGCTACAGTTGATGGGGTCACAGATAGTCAGACACAACTGAGTGACTGAGCACTCACAGCCCCTTAAATACACTCACATCCTCAGAATTGTCATCTCTTATTCCCAACTAATGGCCAAGCTTTTTTGTGTGCATGTGTAAGTTGCTTCAGTCATGTCCAACTCTTTGCGACCCTATGGACTGTAGACCTCCAGGCTCCTCTGTGCATGGGTTTCTCCAGACAAGGATACTGGAGTGGGTTGCCATGCCCTCCTCCAGGGGATCTTCTCAACCCAGGGATTGAACCCACATCTCTTACATCTCTTGCATTGCAGGTAGGTTCTTTACCATTAACACCACCCGGGAAGCCCAGGCTTTGTTACTGAGGGGCATCTGGCCTGGTTCCTTCCACTCTTGGGCCAGTGGTTCTCCCAGGTAGCTTGGGATATAATCACCTGGCATCTTTATCCCTGCTGACTTGCATGTTAGAATTCCCCACATTTCTCTGTCTCTTTCTCTCTGTCTCCCTCTCTCTCTTCTAAATTTAAAACAATTAAACTCTTTCTCCTTAGCATCACCCTTGCGGGGTCAATTTGGGAGACCTTTTGAAAGACAGCATGTAGTTGGCTTTCCAATCATTGTTTTAGATATGCAGTGGGGACAAGAAACTAAAGGGAGACCAATTTGGTCCCACTTGGAATAGATGTGATGACATAAAAGAGCACAGAGATGATGAACCAAATGGTTCTGGGTCCACTCTGTCATCTTGCTGCCTGCTATGGGTGCCAGCATCTGTCTTTGGCAAGCACGATAAATTATGAGTGGACCAGTTTCTAGAGCAACATCTGAAGGTGTGTATGTCATCATGGCCACTGGGGGAGCAGGGCCATCTCTGTCTCTATGGAGATAAAGACTGAGTCATCAAGGAAAGTAGGGATATGGGGAGAGCAAAGATGCTAGAGTCAGTGGGTTTGGGTTTGAATCCACAATTCTGCAACTTACTAGCTATGTAACCATGACTATGCCCTGGAATGATATAGCCTTTCCCTCTTTGTGCCTCATTTCCCATGTATATAAAAAGGGAATATTTAAGTCTACCTGTCTCATGGGACAATCCTGAGGATTGAATTCAATAACACACATAAAGGGCTTATTACATGCCTGGTGCATTGTTGTGGTTTGTTGTTTAGTCGCTCAGTCGTGTCCGACTCTCTGTGACCCTGTGGGCTACAGCCCTCCAGGTTCCTCTGTCCATGGGATTTTTCCAGGCAAGAATACTAGAGTGGCTTACCATCTCCTTCTCCAGGGGATCTTCCTGATCCCAGGATCAAAACCTCATCTCCTGCAACTCTCCTGCATTACGGGCAGATTCTTTACCTCTGAGCCACCAGGGAAGCTCTCCTGGTGCATAAACCATCAGTAAATGTTCACGGCCATGGCAAGAATCACTCTTACCACCACTACTAAAATTACAGGTGATTTACAGACATAGAGTTTAGGGTCAGAGTGCAAAAGTTCAAGTCCAATTGCATCTCTTACTGAGGAATCTTGGCCAAGTTACTTAAGCTCCCCAAGACTTAGTTTGCTTAGTCATAAAATAGGAACAGTAATGGTACGTGCTTCACAGAGGCAGGAATGAAGTTCAAAAATCATATTGCTGGGCTCTTAAATGTGCCTAGCACTTTCTTTTCATGGCATGACTTCTGAAGGGTTTTGATAAGCCCCCATCTCTCCAGGATCTCCACAAAGAAAAAAATTTCCACAGTTGCCACTTCTGTCCCAAGCACCTGGAATTCTGGGGTTAAAGAGTGCTCCTTCAGATTAAAAGCACTGAAGACTGTTAAAGGTAAATGCCCCGAAGTGGCCAGGAGGAGTACTACCCCAGCATCGGTTCTACAGTTTGGTTGCTTTAGCAAATACTTTCCAAGGTGACAATTTTATTTCTTTTAAAGATTTTTTTTTTTTTACACGGACCACTTTTAATGTCTTTATTGAATTTGGGCTTCCCTGGTGGTTCAGAGGTAAAGAATCTGCCTCCCAATGCAGGAGATGCAGGTTCGATCCCTGGGTCAGGAAGAACCCCTGGAGAAGGAAATGGAAACTCATTCCAGTATTCTTGCCAGGAGAATTCTATGGACAGAGGAGCCTGGCAGGTCCATGGGATTGCAAAAAGTTGGACATGACTCGGCAACTAAACAACATATTGAATTTGTTACAATAGTGTTTCTGGGTTGTTTTTTTAAATGTTCTTTTGGCCTCGAGTCATGTGTGATCTTAGTTCTCCAACCAGGGGTCAAACCCCTACCCTCTGCACTGGAAAGTGAAGTCTTAACCACTGGACCAGCCAGGGAAGTCTCCAGGGTGACAATTTTAGGGAGGATGAGTGAAGGTAAGAGCACTAGACAGAACAGCTGCGGAGAGATGTGAAGGACACCTGGAAAGCCTGGAAGAGGGAGAAAGGCCTTGGATGTGCTGATCAGTGCTTCCTACAAACATAGTGACCTTCTCAATTCACTCAAGGATTCAGGTCAGGCAGCCCACTAGACCCAGGACCCAGGATAGACCCTGGGATCCAGATCATCCTCTCGGTCTTGAGCTCAGCATCTCTACCACACAGCAAGGCCAACCTCAAGATTCACCAGCGCTTTCTTCTGATTTGGGAAATACTCAGGTTTTCTGATCCAGAGAAGGCAATGGCAACCCACTCCAGTACCCTTGCCTGGCAAATCCCATGGATGGAGGAGCCTTGTAAGCTGCAGTCCATGGGGTCGCTAAGAGTCATCGACATGACTGAGCGACTTCACTTTCACTTTTCATTTTCATGCATTGGAGAAGGAAATGGCAACCCACTTCAGTGTTCTTGCCTGGAGAATCCCAGGAACGGGGGAGCCTGGTGGGCTGCCGTCTATGGGGTCGCACAGAGTCGGACACGACTGAAGCGACTTAGCAGCAGCAGCAGCAGGTTTTCTGAAGCAATGTTGAGGCCACATGAAGCTCATCATGGAGTAGATGGTTTCACAACTCGCCATGGCCACGCCCTCTCATCTTTTCCAAATACTATTTTAATGATGAGCCAATTCCCCCTCTTCAGATGTGGAGAAACTGGAGAAACCAAGAATTTCCTGAGACCACAAAGCACAGAGAGAGGCAACGACTGTCTTGAAATAATGGGATGAGCTTAAACCAAAAGAAATCTTCAACCTATTAGCCAAACTAGTATTCGTCTAAGGAGAGCACTCCCCAAGGAAATTTGGGCCACTCTCTTTCTGAAGTATGTTTTAAAATTCAACCAGACTAAACAATGGAGACCACAGGGAACAACTCTCCCCTTGCCAGGTAGAAGGGGCTGAGGGCCGGAACGGTATTTTCCAGCTCTCATTTCTGTGATAAGTGACCCTACGTACCTGGGCTTGCTGGGCTGGGAGCAGAGACAGACAGGGCTGGTTGTTCACACCAACTTTTGATTTTAATATGAGCCAATTTAATCAGTTCCTCAGTACAGCCCTCCTTTCAAGTCTCTGGAAACATCTCAAGGGAGAAAATGACACTAAGAAACACAGAAATCCTTTCTCTTCTCAGCAGGCGTTTGTCACAGCGCCAGTTCCTAAGTGCACAAACGTTTGGCTGACCAAGTCACTTTGATATACTTTTCCCAGGGTTCAAAAAGAAAAGATAAACAAAGAACTTGTGACTTCAGGGGGAGCAAAGGTAGCCAGGAGTTTATGAGGTTGCTCATCTTCTTTGCATTTCTGGCAAAGAGGAAGGGAGTGTCAGTGCAGAGAAGTCACCTTGTTAGTGGTTTCTGCTACGGCAGGGTTGGGACCTGGGGGAGTTTCTGGGCGGGTTCCTGGGGTTTGCTGCCACTTTCTACAGGTAAATCAGAGCAGGTTCTATCAGCCACAGTTGTGTTGGGTTGGCTCACCCACCTTTTGTTTTTCTTTTATTATTTTATTTAATTCTTATTGGAGTATAGTTGTTTTATAATGTTGTGTTCGTTTCTACTGTACAACAGAGTGAATCAGCTATATGTGTACATACATCCCCTCCATTTTGGATCTCCTTTCCATTTAGGTCACAGAGAATCCAGGAGAGTTCCCTGCACTATACAGCAGGTTCTCATTAGTACCTACTTTATACATAGTGTCAATAGTGTATATATGTCAGTCCCAATCTACCAATTCCTTCCACCCACCTTTCCCCCCTTGAAAATGAAAGTGTTAGTCTCTCAATCCAGCCAACTGTTTGCGACCCCATGGACTGTAGCCCTCCAGGCTCCTCTGTCCATGAAATTCTTCAGGCTAGAGTACTGGGGTGGATAGCCATTCCCTTCTCCAGGGGATTTTCCAGGGATCAAACCCAGGTCTCCTGCATTGCAGGAAGATTCTTTATCATCTGAGCCACCAGGGAAGCCCTTGGTACCCATACATTTGACTCTATGTCTGTGTTTCTAATTCTTCTTTGCAAATAGGATCATCTATAGCATTTTTCTGGAGAAGGCAATGGCAACCCACTCCAGTACTCTTGCCTGGAAAATCCCATGGATGGAGGAGCCTGGTAGGCTGCGGTCCATGGGGTCACTAAGAGTCGGACACAACTGAGCGACTTCACTTTCACATTTCACTTTCACGCATTGGAGAAGGACATGGCAACCCACTCCAGTGTTCTTGCCTGGAGAATCCCAGGGATGGGGGAGCCTGGTGGGCTGCCATCTATGGGGTCGCACAGAGTTGGACACAACTGAAGTGACTTAGCAGCAGCAGCATACTATTTTTCTAGATTCCACATATGTGCATGAATATACAATATTTGTTTTTCCCTTTCTTATTTATTTCACTCTTTTTCTTGACCATGCCACGTGGCATGTAGGATCTTGGTTCCCTGATCAGAGATGGAACCCCAGCCCCCTGCAGTGGAAGCAGGAAGTCTTAACCACTAGATTGCCAGGCAATTCCCCGGTTGGCCCTTTTTATAAAAGCAAGGACAAGTATTCTTCATTTCAAACTGATTGTTAAAAGGTATATGGATTTTCTCTAATAATATTCCTTCAGGGGAATTAAACAGGCACGATAAAAATAGTATTTTCTTTAGACTTTATGGGAACAAATAGGATATGTGTAATTAAAACTTTTTATTATCTAGGCCCTAACAACTTTGACAGTGATTTATTTCTTCTAGGATAAGAATGCTTAGAATCACATTAAGATCCAAAATGTTAAGGAAACAATGGCATGTTGATAAGGAAGTGTTTCAATATCAGCCATATTTCTGTGACATGCTTTCATTCTTCTATAGCTCTCAGACACATTTCCTGAGCCATCAGTCTTATACCACTCTGCTAAATAAGACAGACTTTAAACAAACACAGTGACTACCTTTTGATACTGTATTCCTCTGGATATTTGCCAAGAATTTGAGATGTAACAAATAAAAACTCATCTTCAATTTTTCATAGAATTGGACTGGGGCCAAGAAAACCTTTCACAAATCAAGAGTCTTCTCTGATGATGTGCCGATGATGTCATAATTGGAGGTGAGATTAAGAAACCTCATAGGATCTCAGCGGCTATACTCGCTAATTCCTTAGTCAATCGAATTACTTCCTTCCCATTCTCTGCAAGTTTATGAAAAATTAGAACACTGCTAGCCTGGCCTCGGGGGAGTATGGTAACGTACGTCATTACTGATGGAGGGTGGAAGAAAGGGAGGCTGGATTGCCCCAAAATTCTAGGCTCTCACTGCAGGTGAGCAAGGTCAGTGAGCATACTGACTGCCCCTGACTGACACTGCATGATAGCATCTTGGAAAAGTGCCCTGTAGCCCTTGTTTTTTCCCACTCTGCAAGGTACAGTGCTTAGGTTTTTCTGTTTCTACTGACTGAGGGTGACTGGCTGTCAGATGTTGACATGAGCCAAATACCTATGAGACCGATTCAAAACATCAATAAATTAATTCACACTGACAAGTATAACTCCCAAAGGTTCCAAGAGGCTCTTGAGTGTGATCAGACCATTTCCTCTAGAGGAAAAGTCATGTGGGAATCTAAATTACATTTAAAAGGCAGTTGGGTGATGCTCACAAGAAGTACCACCAAGGGATGATAAACCGTGCTGCCCAACTCCACTTCCAGGAATAGTTCTCAAAGAGGACAGGAGGATGGTCTTCAAGCCAGTGCTGACACTGCTAAATTAACCTCCTGATCCTTTCTCGTATATGGGTAAATTACCACCATCCCAAAGGATACAGTGATTATCTGTTTAAATATGTTATCTACATGTATTAAATAGATTTCAACATTTTTTCCTGGGAAAAAAATATAACAAAACACCCTGATAACTTTGACAGTACCAGGCAAAAGGTCCAGAGCCCTTGACTGAATTTGGGAAATATCCTTCATCTCCAGTATGACAATTTGGAAACTAAATCGCTTCATGGGCAACAAACAACTTAGACTCCAGCCAGAGGGCTTGCTTCTGCAAGCTGAGCAGAAGACCAACCAATCCGTAAAGTTTCCTCTTCTTGCATTCACCTCCAGGAGTGACATTTTCTGACCTCGGTTCTGTATTTCGGACTGCATTCTGCTGTGCCTGCCTGCTGTGTACCATGTTCCCATATGGCTACAGAGTGTCTTGTCCCTGTTGCTTGGCTGGTAATATGGGAGCATAATTTTGGTTCAGTAATAAAATGAAGGGAATGCTGGAGATTTTCCATATCTAGCAAGGTAAGCGAAGTGTTACAGCCCAGCATCTACTTAAGGAATTGTATTACAGGGGAAGTTAGGACTTCCCTGGTGGTTCAGTGGTAAAGAATCCACCTGCCAATGTAGGAGACACAGGTTCAGTCTCTGGGTTGGGAAGATTCACTGGAGAAGGAAATGGCAACCCACTCTAGTATTCTTGCCTGGGAAATCCCTTGGACAGAGAAGCCTGGTGGGCTACAGTCCATGGGGTCACAAAAGAGTCAGACACAATTTAGCAATTAAACAATGACAACAACAACATTAAAGAAGTTAAAACCATTAGCCAATACATTAAGAATTATAAGATTCTCATTTAAGGAATAACTCCTAAAAGTCATGTGCATGATTGTGGAAATTCTCTCAACTCCCCACTCTCTTTTCCAGTATCTGAAAGATACTAGAAAATACTAACAAATAAGAAATTCTTTTTCTTGAGTGAATAAATGTATTTCATGGGCAATTTTTTTCTTTTCAATAATAATGACTGCAACAATATTTATTAAGCACTTAGTGCCTTACCCTAGAGATCATACCAAGAACTAAATTAAATCTTCACAACTATTTCATAAGTTAAGTCTGATTAATAACTCTAGCAGGCATTAGGGTAAGAAAATTGGGCAAGTTGCTTAATGTCTGTATGCCTCAAGTTCATATAGTTTGTAAGTGTCAGAGCTATTGCTTAAGCCCAGGGAAACTGACCATAAAACCTGCCTTCTTAACTACTAAGCAATGTGCCTCCTCAAAGTTTCAAACTATAAATACTTGTGTAGTTTGGCCTAACCCATTATATCCATTAGTATTGAGACTATAAACTTGATTACTATGCTGAAGCTGCTTCTTGTTCCCTTTTCCTTCATGAAAAATAGGCAAATATAAAATTAGAACAACCTCCTGTTCTATTTCTCAGTGAATGACTTTATTATCATCTCAGCCAATTTGAAATCCCCATTTCAAAAAAATCTCCACCACCCACATTACCTTCATTGTTAATATTTATAACATGTGGTGAAAGGGTTTAGAACTCAACTTCATTGTTCCAACAAAAATTTAAAATCTTCCAAATTGGCTGAGGGGTCCGACTTCTAAAAGGTTTACTTCTCAAGTGTAGGCCTCTTGCCAACGCATCTGACAAAATGAGTCTCAAAATTTGAAAGTTATCAGAGCATCTTTTGGCAGGTTAAAGAGAGTTCCAAGTGTCCCATGGACTGCTAGAACTGTATCTCCAAAAAATATAATTCCTTCACATTTGTATATAAGAATTTAACCAGATGTTCATTAGGAGGAAAAACAGCCAAGTTAACTAAGCAGGGACCTATTCATATTCTACTGTGAAAACTACCAAGTCTAACATAACTCAAAGGAACCCAGCTTACTTTTCAAAATATTTAACAATTCCCCAACATTGGTATCTAACTTTCTGAAGATGGAGACCCCCAAACCTTATGTTTTTGGTGAAAATGTTATGAAAGGAATCCATTTTCCCAGCTCTTTCTGATGTTTCCATTTTTCTAAGATGCTTCATGACACTGGAAATGCATCAGTGTCAAAGGGGATTAATCACAGTCCAATCACCATATCACTGTTAAAGTAGCCTAATCAGTTAGTGGAATCCTTTTCTGATCTTATTTCTCCTAGGATCTCAAAGGAGAACATCAAAGAGGGTTCTGTTTCAGGCATAAATGTCCCCCCTTCATTTTCTCATTAATCTCTTGATGCCTAGATACCCAGGAAGCATGGACTTTCTCCTTCCCTCCAATTTTCCAAACCCACATATAAGAGAACTGAGTTGTTCATAACATAGTCTCAGAAGGCCATTCCCTCTTACATCCTCTTGCTCTATATTTATTTATTTCCTCTTGTTCTCCCATTTCCTCATCTCATTATGTTTGTATATAGCCTCATATTTTCAATCAATGATCCTATACTTCAGATACCTTCCATCTGTTTTTTTTTTTCTTCCATCTGTTTTGACTTTAGTCCTTTAGAACAGATAAAAAGATAAATATTTCCCAGAAATAATCCCAAAATATTAGTGTAAAAAATGTGATACTGAACATGTATTGAATTAGCACATTAGAGACTAAAATCTGTTCTCAGCTGGATTTTCAATCTTTGTTTCTTAAATATTTCCTATTTGTTAGACTGGGATGTTGTTAAACTTGTCGCTGACATCTAAAGAGAAAAAGCTCTCATCTTCTACTCATTTAGAGGATTGGAAAGCTAGTCAAATCCTTTAGTTCAAGGGGCCTCAACCTCTGGGATCTAATGTTTGATGATTTGAGGTGGAACTGGTATAATAATACAAATAAAGTACACAATAAATGTAATGCATTGAATCATCTCAAAACCACAGTCCGTGGAAAAATTGTCTTCTGCAAAATCAGTCCCTGGTGCCAAAGAGGTTGGGAACTGTTACTTTAGCTCACATAAATAAAGCATGAGTTTCTGTTGAGAAAAACCTGATTAGATGGCTCAGTTGATAAAGAACTCCCCTGCAATGCAGGAGATGTGGGTTCGATCCCTGGGTTGGGAAGATCCCCTGGAGAAGGAAATGGCTACCCACCCCAGTATTCCTGCCTGGAAAATCCCTTGGACAGAGGAGCCTGGTGGGCTACAGACCATGGGGTCTTAAGAGTTGGACATGAGTTAGCGACTAAACAACCCCCAACAACAACTGGACCCCATTTAATCAATTTGTCAGTCTCTTTGTAGGCTAAATGTTTCAACTTTAGCAACATTGACTCAGGGTTAAGTTAGAATATCTCAGTCCTCCCCACTAAAGAATAATAAAGAATTTAAGCAGTATGACTTATCTCTTTAGTTCAATTGAACAAACATTTTTAAAGTATAAAGACATAGGGACTTACATCACTAGTTAAATAATGAAGTACCTCAAGTTCCAGAGGCAGCAGTAGCTGCAATAGTAACAGAGATGGCAGCTTGATTCAGATCCCCAGGCCTTCACCTTTGGGTCCATGGTCACCTTCACAACCATCATGGTAACAGCAGTGCTGTTTTAGAGACTCCAGTGAAGGCCAGGCTGCCACTTTTTATGTCAGGAGGGAAAAGAAACATTATCTCAGAGCAGAGATGTCATCAGAGTGAGAATTTAAAATACAGCCAATTTTGTTCACAGAAACCAGTCCTGACCAAAAGGACTGGTTCACAGATTAGATGTTTTAGATATCCCTTAGACAAATCACGTGGGAAGAGCATGACAGAAATGGAGTTACCACAAAGCAGATGAAGGTACAGCCAAAAATACTACATTGAAGTTTGTAATTGTGATCCAATTTTTTTACCTTTACACTAATACTGTCTCAGTTATCTGTTGGTACATAACAAACCATCCCAATACTTAGTGGCTGGTTTGTTCTTTCTTGTGATTCTGTGAGTTGACTGGGCTTGGATGGGCTGTACTTCTGCTCCACGGGATGTTGACTGAGGCTCGATGGGGCTGGAACGCCCAAGACAGTTCACTCTCCAAGCTGACAGTTGATGTTGGTTCTTAGCCACGAGCTTAGCTAAGAATGCTGAACAAAATGCTTGAATGCAGACTCACGTGATTTGGGCCACCTGTCAGTATGGCAGGTGGGTCTCTAAAGGAGGTAACCTCAGAGCTAATGTGGTAAGAAAGAAGGAAAGACATAGAGAGAGAATGACAGGACATCACTCCTGACATATCTTGTTGATTAAAGCAGTCATAGGCTCAGCCCAAGTTCAAGGGGATGGAGAAATAGGCAGCCTCTCTGAATTTGTGGCCGTGTTCCCTGTGTATAACCTCTGCCTTCTGATTTCAAGAAAGGGAAAAGCAGCTAACTGAGAACTGGGGTGTGACCAGGATGGTGGTGGGACAAGGGACTCCATCAGACACATCCTAGCTGTGGTTGCTCCCCAGGTTTCCTTTACAAGCTTAAAAGTCCATTCCGTTTGAACTGTTGCACTTCTAATAGCTTCTCCATTTCTTCACATTACACTGCTGAAGGGGAAACACCTTTGTCTGGCCAGGAAACCACAAATCTCTTTTATCTGTTTCACTTTGCACTTGATGTTTTATACTCTCTAGCGGCCGGGTTAGAGGCACTAGGGTGTATGCAGCCTTCTAAGGCATCATGTACTGCACATCATATTCACCGTGGAAAGGGGTATTAAAATCTCAGGCTGTACTCCAGATCCAGTGTATCAGTCTCTGAGAACACAACTCATGCATACACACATACACACACAGGAAATCCCTCCAAGTGACTCAGATATGCACCCTTATGTTGAGTGCGTTGTTTAAAAATTTTTAACTTTAAATTCTTTGGGGGAATGTCTTCAGTGGAAAACTAACACATACGTAATTTTCCTTATATCAGATTGAGTCACACAATTGCTTTGGTCCTGCCTAGGCCCTTGTGAATAAAATTAAACATAACTCATTCTAAAGGCTTTATCTTTGCCTCAATCTCCTTTAGGTACTATTGGACTCATGGTGCTGGAAAACCAAGGGACAGAAGAAGGTGGTGGTGTGCAGCTGAAATGGAGCTGCTGACTCCAGTGTGTGGTACACTGGATGCTTTGCAGAGTTCCAGAATATTGTTCTGAACAATTGTTGTTTGTTCAGCCACCAAGTCGTGTCTGAATCTTTGCGACCCCATGGACTGAAGCACACCAGGCTTCCCTGTTCCTCACTATCTCTCTGAGTTTGTTTAAACTCATATCCATTGAGTCAGTGATACCACCCAACCATGTCATCCTCTGTTGTGCCCTTCTCTTCTTGCCTTCAATCTTTCCTAGCATCAGGGTCTTTTCCAATGAGTCAGCTCTTCACATCAGGTGGCCCAAGCATTGGAGTTTCAGCATCAGTCCTTCCAGTGAATATTCAGGGTTGATTTCCTTTAGGATTAACTGCTTTGCTCTCCTTGATATCCAAGGGACTCTCAAAAAGAGTCTTCTCCAACACCACAGTTTGAAAGCATCAGTTCTTCAGTTCTCAGCCTTCTTTATGATCCAGCACTCACATCCATACAAGACTACTGGAAAAACCATAGCTTTGACTAGATAGACCTTTAGAGCCATTACCCAGGACATAATCACCATGCAATGGGGTCTCTGTGTTCAAGCATGAAGAGTCTGGTAACAGCATCCCAGTGTGTAACTGTGGAATCACCACTCTCACAGCTGCCCAACCCAGGTGCAGCACCTTTGGAGTGGAGAAGTAGCCTGGATGTGGGCACCCGGCCAACACTGTGCACGCCATCAGAAGGAAGCAGAGGCCCAGGAGAGAAAGACAAATCCTCCTTCCCTCCATGCCCAGTCAAACACTGACTCTCTAGAGTAAAGAAGTTTGAGTTGTCCCCAGAACCAAGCCTCCTAAGGGTTAATGTGGCCAATAAACTTTACTGAGCCTCAGTTCGCTCTGGAGCAAATACGAGTCCTTGATTCTTCCTGGAGATGCTATAAGGATTGATGAGACAATCACTATAAGATGCTGTGAAGTGAGTTGCTCAGAGAGCGAGATGAATACAAGGTATATTGTTAAGATCCACACAGAGCAGTTTATGAATTAGAAACCCTTGCTCCTACTCATTTCTAAAGGGACACACCCAAGCCAGCCTCTAACTCTTCGTGTCCCAATCTTAACAACAGGCTCACTCTAGATGCTGGCAAATTGGTTAGAAAAAAAAGTCATTTCTGATCATCGGAACTGCATTTACTGGACAACCTCTGTTTTTTTCTTTTTTTCCTTTGATAGAAAGGCAGTCGCCAGCAAGGTTTCTTCCCCCAGCTGACAGCCGTTTCCATAAAGCCATGTGTTTTTTTAGAGCAGCCTACGGTGACATAGCCGCCCAGACATATGGTGTCATTATTCAGCCGACACAAATTTGACACTTAAGTGAATTTATTATATTTTGCTTTGCTCCTGGTGCCTGAAAGGCTTTGCCACTGTCTCTTCATAGAGCTTGTCACAGATGTTGATGTATTTTCCTCCTCCATGGCCAGGTTTTACTGTGGAAACTGATACAACTTCATGATAGAATTTCTAGATGAATTATTCACGCATTGCATGCTTTCTGCACACGGGGGCTTGGAAGAAATCCATACTATTCAATAAATAGTCTTTCTAATCCTCTGTAACAGAGCATTCTCTCCTGGTTTAAACTACGTCTCTTATCATCTTTGTAATCATACTGTTTTGGATAAAGTATTTCATAGTTGACAGCTTAAAATATTCACAATAGTTCACATTAATGTGCAACAAAATCATCCAGGCCCTGAAACAGATCCATTGAAGCAACAATAAAGCATACAGGCCAAATCCTCATCAGTTCAAAATTTTATTCACTCAGAACAAAACACATACACACACACACACACACAGCTGAACCCTTTAGTCAATTCTACTTCCAATGATTTATAGAGCAATTCCTAAAATATCTCAATATTTGTTATTGTAGACAGAATAGGCCCCTCTTGATGCTAATACCATCTGTAGAGATGAGTTTTTAATTGAAAAGAATTTTCAGCTTGATGGAAAAGAGTCAGATGAACTCATCACTGGCCTCTGAGAAAAGATTAATGAAACAAAAACATATCAAGCTTCTTTAATACCTGGAGAAGCCATAAGGATACCTCAAGTGACATTACGGGCTATGGTATATGGGAGGAATAACCTTAACATGACACAGTAAGCCCGTGGAAGAATAAAGAGCTATAATTACAGTTTTTGAAGGATACTGACCTGTTGACCTACAAGATTTAAGACTTTGCCTCAGGGTCATTTCTTAACGTAGTTTTTGTTTTATTGTGGCTCATTGTGGGTTTTTTTTTTCCTATCCCCAACTGAAATAAGTTTTCAACTGTATTCAGTAAAATTCTAAGGGATTAAAAAGGCTTTTCCTTCTCTGTCTTATTTTTAATTGAATTAAATGCTCAAAGCACATGTTTTTGAATCAGAAATTCTCTTCTTTTAGAATTTGCTTCCCATTCAAAGAGCACTGACATTTACAATTGTTCTCAGAACAGATGGCCAAAGAACTGCACAAAAGCACAAAGAAAGATGAAATTCTAGCTAATGATTATTACTATTTGAACACATTCAGGCAAAGTGCTGTAGATTTCATGGCTGAAGCTTTGAGGTCCATCCATGCATAACTTCCCTCATTTGTTGTCCATGGCACCACTCTCTTCCCAGCCTCTCACACCCTCGTCACCAGTCCTCCCTGGCTACAACTTCTCACAACCTCATACCACTCCCCAACAAGTACTAACAATTCTTTCTTTCTTTGAAATATGAATTCTATTCCAGCAGTACCCAAACTTTGTGGCACCAGCCACTGCATGTCTTCATAATTTTTCCACAGACCATGGCAGGGTGGTTTCAGAATAATTCAAGCACATTATATTTACTGTGTAATTTATTTCTATTACTATTAATTATATCAGCTCCACCTCAGATCATCAGGCATTAGATCCCAGAGGTTGGAAACTCCTGTTTTATTCAAATCTCTTTGTTTCCTCCAGCCTGCTCCAAGCCCCCACTGTCTTCATCCAGACATCCATGATATCTGTCTTGTCTTGTCTTCCAGTCTCCAGAATGCCCCTCACTCCAGTCTGCCCTGTCTATCATCACCAGGATAAAAGTCCTCATGCACTATTTTATTACCTCCTGCTTAAGAACCTATAATATGTTTCTATTACTTAGTGTCTATCCTTTTATTGATGTATATAAATGTGCTGGGCTTGTTCTAAGTCCTTAAAAATATCAACTCATTTAATCCTCACAACAATCCTGCAAGGTAAGAACTGTGACTTTTCCCTTCTTATAGGTGTGGATGCTAAGGCACAGAGATGATGACTAACTTGCCCAAGATCACACAGTCATCAAGTGATGGAGCCATGATTCTAATTCAGTCTGTATTTAACCAATACACTGTGCTGTCTCCTCTTGGAACCACTTGCACCTACATCATGTTTTATATTTTGCTTGGTTATTTATTTATCTATTTGGCTACACCAGGTCTTAGTTGTGACATGCAGGATCTTAGTTGCAACATGTGAACTCTTAGTTGCAGCATGTGGGATCTAGTTCCCTGACCAGGGATCAAACCCAGGGCCCCTGCATTGGGAGCACAGAGTCTCAGCCACTGGACCACCAGGGAAGTCCCCCATGTTTTGTATTTTGTAAACACCTCTCATTTCTCATTTGATCCAAGCCTTTAGCCTATTCAACCATAAATCCATCTTGTTTGAGTTCTTTTTAGTAAAAGGTCCTCTATTTCAATGAACCACCCTCCCTATGTACCAATGTCTACCTCCTGCACCTTTGCCTGTGGGGATGTTCTTGCCTGGCCTCTCTTTCCATTCATCTGTCTGTCATGCATATATTATGTCATATGAATTATGAATATTTGTCATTGGAATATATGAACTTCTTGCAAGATGTAACTCAGTTCTCAAAGGAGGCCTCTGAGCTCACGGAAGCCTCTTTTCTTCTTTGCCCTCTCAGTGTGTGCACACAAAGCCCATTGTGGTTACACTTTGTTCCAAGAACATCCTCAAACTCCCCTTCTTCTCTGACACCCCCTTCATAGGCAGAACTTAGAGCTATGACAACCGCTTTCTCACAACAAGAAGGGAGTTGGCTCAACCCTTGATGATCACCCCACCCACCTGGTTCAACTCACCCTACCAGATTATGAGCTCCTCAAAGGCAGGTACTCCAAAACCTCATAGCATTGTAGGGAGTCAATGTGAATTTGTCATACATTAGCATGAAGTTCCACTTTGCTTTCTACTTGAGATATATATATATTTATTTATTTATTTATATATACAGACACACACATATGCATACACAGACACATACACACATCTACACATATGTTCAGGCTTCCTTGATGGTTCACTGGTAAAGAACCCACCTGCCAATGCAGGAGACACAGGTTTAATCCCTGGGTCAGGAAGTTTCCCTGAAAAAGGAAATGGCAACCCACTCCAGTATTCTTGCCTAGGAAATCCCGTGGACAGAGGAGCCTGGCGGTCTACAGTCCATGGGGTTGCAAAGAGTCGGACATAACTTAGCCACTATACAACAACACATATATACACGTCTACATACAGGCTTCCAAGCTGGTGCTAGTGGTAAAGAATCCTCCTGCCAATGCAGGAGATATAAGAGACACGAGTTTGATCCCTGGGTCAGGAAGATTCCCTGAAGAGGGAATGGCAACCCACTGCAGTATTCTTGCCTAGAGAATCCCATAGACTGGTGAGCTACAGTCCATAGGGTCACAAAGAGCTGGACACAACTGAAGTAACTTAGCACACATGGAGTGCACACATATATACACACCTACACACACATGCACAACTATGCATGTACATACACACACATGCTTGTATCAGTTGTAATTTCTAACAACACTGTGAATCCAATGAAGACAGATCTGGCCTCCACTTTACTTGCATTTCTCATCAAATCAAGTACACAGCTACCCCATCAATCCTCACTAAATACTTGCCATGTGAATGGGTGAGTTATTAAAATTACCCCAGGAAATGAAGATCTTTGACTTGCCTTGCCAAGTGTTAAAAATGGCACCACTCAAAAATATATAGTCAACCACACATTAAAAAGTACTAAGAATAACTCAATATTTCTTGTATGGAACAGTTGCATTTTCTTCTGAGAATCCATATGTTAAAGTCTCTCTCTGTATTTCCCACAAGAGCACTTAAATCCAGAACTCACAGTGTATCTGGCTTCAAACCAAGCACATTAGTTATTTTGGAATTGCAGAATTAATAGTCATTCTCCCACTTGCAGATCTACCTCAAATAAAATTGTATTTCATTTGGATTAAGAGTTGTAACTCATAAATTCAGCCATAGCAAGCTGCACCAACACAACTCTTTAGCACTTACCACATGGCCCAACTTCAGAAAAATACTACCAATTATTAGTTAGTATAAATGGAGAAGAAAAACCTCTTGCCTCAATGCATAGAATATGGATATAGATATCTACATTTTACTTATACCAAGAACCAGAATAGAATAGCAATATTGTGATTTATAGGCCAAATTCACAAACAAATTCAGGAAACCATTTTGGGAATTTGAAGTAGCATCCAGATGCTTGAGACTAAAGCCATGATAATGTAATTTTATCAAACGTCTCATAACTGTTCAAAACAGAACCAAACAATGTACCCAGTTGAAACTACTTTTAAAAATAAGTAAATGACCATATAGAAAATATTATCTATCTTAATATTTGTTATTAATAAATACATTTCTATTATTTTCAAAACAAAAAAGGAGAAGAGAAAAATTCACATTTAAAAGACTCAGGGAGGCTCAGCCTTAAGCAATGTTGCATCACAACCAGTGGAAAACCACTGATACTGACAGCCCAGCCCATTGGACACAAGGGAGGAAGAGAGGAATTGCATTGTTCAAATCATCTTATCACTCAAGTTAGGTTAAAAAGAAAAGCCAAACAGCCACAGTCCTTCTACATAGCAGCTGTAGATGAGAATCAAGCAAGTAATGTCATACTTACACACCATGGAGAGAACTGTTGACTTCTCAGCTGATTTTTTTTTTTTCTTTTGGTCATTCCATACACACAGAACATGAGGTCTCCCGTCACCTCCCAGAATGTAATAAGCCTGCAGGGATGAGACCGTGCAATATTTCAGTAACATGGTCATACTGAAAACATGGATTTAATTTCTGTGGTTCCCACTATAAGAGTTGTCTCACATTTTATTTAAATCAAAACTAATGACTTTTACCTACTCCAGTATTTCTGCCTAGAGAATCCCATGGACAGAGGAGCCTAAGCAATTCCAAATTAGGACAGAGCTAGTTTGGCCATTTCAAAAGAAATGTTGCCATATGCAAATGAGCATATCTTCACATACAAAGGAATCTTCATTTTACAAAGCACTGTGAGGATCAGTCATTCACACACATGTGTATCGAGCACCTATTACACTGTGGTAGGACTTGTGGGTGAAGAAATAAATGTGACCCTTGCCCTGGAGGAGCTCTTAGGCCCCTGGGGAAGACAAAAAATAAAAACCAATTTTTAAAAGATGAGATAAATGCCTCAAATTTGGTATGTACAGAACACAAAGGGAATGCATCCAACCCAAAGAAAGGAGCTTGGCAAGGCTTCCTGGAAGACTAACAATTGGTCCATGCCTTGCAGGTTGAGAGAACAGCTTGGTTTCCTACACATGGTCACTTTGAAGGTCAAATGAAATGCATGCAGAGGAGGTGGTTTTAGAACTTACGCCTTAGCAGGAATTAAGATCCAAGTTAGTTGTAAGTTTGCATTTCAATACAAAAACAATTTTATGTACTGAGTTAGGGTACTGTATATGTTATATGTGTTAGTCGCTTAGTCATGTCCGACTGCAACCCCATGGACTGTAGCCCACCAAGGTCCTCTGTTCATGGGAGTCTCCAGGCAAGAATACTGGAGTGGGTTGCCATTTCCTTCTCCAGGAGTACTGTAATATACTGTAGAGTGTACAAACAAACAATAAGAGATGGCATTTATCATCAGGAGTCTATGATTTAATTAGGTAGTAAATATCATATGCATGAGAGCTAAATAGCCAGATAGGGCAGTATTTGGTTCTATGTTAGACCTCGAAGTTTGCCAAGCCAACTCTGAATTTTCTATTCTTACCCAATCTTCTTTCCCACAACTTCTGTTAATGACGTGTTTGCACAAGAGACAATACTCATGTATAATTCTTATAAAGTTTTTCCATTTGTTTGTATATAGATAAATACAACAACATCAAGAACAAAGCAATTACCCTAATAGACATTCCAAAAAACCAAACTTGGGTTCATATTTCTCCATGTTTGTGGTAAATCCCATGTAGACTTGCTTCATAAACAGACCTCAATTAGAGGCCGTGTTCTTTCTCAGGACCAAAAAGTCATCATTATAGTTTTTACGCAAAGTTAGATATAGAATGAGTCAAAAGAATCAACGACGCAACTTGAAGAAATGCCAAACTGGCGAATTCGATTTATAATTTATTTATGTGGTTGTTCCTCCATTGAGTCATGTTTGCTACATCTGAGAAAACACCATTGGTATGTTCTAACATTTCATGAGGCAATTGCACTAAAAGTGAATCTCTAATGCCTAAGGTCCTTTACCCCTATTCACAATGGGATCCAGCAGTTTGCTTTAGAGAAGCAAACCTTACAGATCAGTGGTTGTAGGAAGACATAGATCTGGGCTTGAATTAAGACTTTACCTCTACTGGCTGCCCTCTTTAGCAATTTGTTCGACTTCTGTGAGCCTCAGTTTTGCCATCTATCAGATGGGTATAATGAGAGTTATTGAATTGTTTGGGAAGGTTACAGATTAGAGGGAAGGAATGGCACACCCATTCATGCTGAGAGTCAGTTCAATCTCCGATTTGCAAAGCCATAAAATAGAAATGAGGTGGCCACATAGAGCAGACATGTATGCACAGAAGGGACACAGCTGCCCAAAATACTATCCATACAAACAAGAACCTCCCTGACTGCCTTGAGAATCTCAGGCTGTTCTACCACCTTTACAGACTTGGGCTCATAGCAGCCTTCATGAAGAAACTATAGAGTAGTCAATGCACTACCATTTAAGTGAATATTGATATTCTCTAACACTTAATGGCCATTCAAAAAATAGTGACGATTATATTCTTCATTACCAAATGATGAGTTTTTGCCTTGTACTTTCAGCAATATAAAATGAATATAAATACAGAACATCCACTTTCCCAGGGCTCCATGAACTTGGAGGGGCATGTGCTAGAGTGCAAGTCACAGAATTTGCTGTTGCTCCTTTGGTTTTGCTCTCTCCCCCAGTTTGATCTCCCTTCCTCCCATCTGGGAGCCCCTGCTGGATACCTGCAATGGGTTTATAACACAGACACTGCCCCCCACCCAGCTCCCACAGACTACCTTTCCTACTTCCTATCCTACTTCTCCTGCTACTGGGAGAAGTGACACCTCCCACTGGGCTTGAGGCTGTTAACTCTCCAAAGCCAGCCAATCTCCCAAGCCAGCCATGTCCCAAGGCATGGACCACATCAAAGCCACCTCTTGCCAAAGTCAGAGCAGGCTCAAGTGGCCATGACATCACCCTTACCACACAAGTCTCTCTACTAAAGAGAACACCTCTCCCCAGGCCCTTACCTGTGATTCTGCAGGTGATTAACCCACGTCCCCGAGTCGGGCTCTGCACAAAACCCACTCAGTTCCATACAAGGGCCCCACTTCCTCCATACTCTGCAACCTGGTCACAGGAGTGTCACTACCTTATGTTTACTCATAGCTTAAACATTTTCATCAGTTCAGTTCAGTCATGTGTGACTTTGCCACCCCATGGACTGCAGCACGACATTTTCATAGAAAAGTGAAAAAGCTCTTTTACTGGTTTCACTGTGACTCTTTTCCACTGGGATCTGGCATAGTCCCCAAGAAGAACAAGGGCACAAGAAAGACAAAGATGAGCAACACGCTGGCAGAGCAGCCTCCCCCCACACCATAGCTCATGGATTTTGTTTCCCAACCTTGTCTTAGCCTTACGATGACTCACTCATTCTCAGGAGGCTTCTTGGACTTTTTTCAAATAGTCCCCAGATAAGCACATGACAAGACTTTCAGATATGCTGGAATCACGGAGTGTGTGTAGCTTGGGTTTAAGCTGAAGGCCTTGTTGTAGTCATAAGCTAAAGATTTATAACTTACAGTTTCTTGATAAATTACTTTAATATGAAACACAGTGTTTGGAAATGGAAGAGTATTTTATTTTCTTGAACTCTATTTGCTTCTCCTCCCCACATCTAGATAGTATACACACACAATTTAATACACCTAAATTTAACCCTTTTTTATTCTCTTCACTTTCACCAGAGTTAAAATATATGACATTCATATAAGTCTTTTGTGTCAGAAGTTCCATTATTCTATAAATGTGCTCGTTAAATATTTCTAGCCAGCAGAATTTTTGCTTCCATTTCCCCATGAAAAAAATTTTCTGTTGATCAGTGGGCAAAACAAACTGGTGGCACTTATTTTTGTGGATAATATAATCCATTGAGGAAAGTCACTAATACACAGCAATTGAAATGATAAAATTAACCTCAAGAATAATTTTTGACATTAAATTACTCTTTATATTACCATAGAGGTTTCATACTTCCAAAGGCCATTGGCAAGGCTTAAGAAATTACATCAGAATCTTGCGATGGTAAAAAAGTATATTCCAATTTTTTTCAGCCTAATAAAAAGACTTCATTTCTAAATTAGTAATTTAAAGCATAAGTAATGTTATAATGTACATCCCTGAACACAAAGCAAAAAGAAAAGTACTCCTAAAGGTATTAAGAGCACAAACAATTTTAGCTGATTCTTAAGAGTGGTTTCATTAATCATTACTTCACTCAGGTAATTTATTTTTCATGCTACTCCAGTAAATTCCCCAGTTGTCTTTAATCTTCCCCATCATCTTTGTCAATGGCTCCAACTAGTTTCTTTTTTATCTGTGAGGCTGTTTTGTTACTCCTCCTTTCAGACACAAAGCAGCACACCAACTGAGTGATCTCAACAGCTGAGAGAACTACCTGGCATGTGTGAGGTAAAAGTAGAAATAACTTTCCAAAACAATGGAGAAATTCACTTTTGAGGAGCTTTAACATGCTTAAGTACTACACTTGGAGAAGATGAAAAAAAAAGAAAAAGTCTAGGAATATGGCTTGTGTATGAGAGAAAAATTCCAAATAAGTGACCCCCTAGAGGTATAACACACATTCTATTTGAGTTTTAACAATAGTTTCCAATCTGACTCACTCCCAGTGAGATTTGCCATGAATTTTAATGAGTCTTTTCAACTCAAATGTCCCAGTTTTTCTTTTCACACATAGCTAATAGCCCCTGAATAAGATAGTTAAATTTTTTACCTTAAGTCATTTTTTGAAGTAACTCTATCTTTTATTAGAGTACATTTGACTGTCAAAAGACATAACTTAAGTAAAAACCAATATCATGTATAAATTTTAACTTTTCATAGATCAGTATATACTAAAGAAAAAATCAAAGATACTTTGATATCACATAACAAGATGCTTTATTGTGAGATGGTAATATTGAGAAATAAGGGGAAATGATTCTCTGAGAGAGAGGAAAGCTATGAAAACAGCTTTCATAATTGCTAAACAGAATTGTCAAAAGAAGCAAAAGGTCTTCACTTTATTACAGGCTTGTACAAGTGACCTAAATTCAACAGCAAATCTATGTTGAAACTCTTAGGTGTTTCGGTTTCAGAAATGAAATAACACACCTTTCCTTGATATCTGGTCTCTGGAATATGGAAAATGCCAAGGTTCTTTGGTCCATTTTTCAGGCACCACTTTGCTTAATCCACAAGGACTTTTCCAAGTCTCACCAAGACTTGCAGTCCTCTAGACCTCTGTAAAGACCTTGTAGACAGGTATGAACATTCTACAGTATCGTTTCAAATATCTAATTACAAAGAAGGGCCTGTCCTATCTCCAACATTTAATCCAGAATTAGACAAATTCAGGCACAGCTTCCAAAGTATGGGAGGGTCTGGTGGTCCAGTGGTTAAGAATCCGCCTACCAATGCAGGGGTCATGGGTTCAATCCCTGGTTTGGGAAGATGCCACATGCCATGGGCCAACTAAGCCTGGGCACCTAGAACCTGTGCTCTGCAACAAAAGAAGCCACTGCAATGAGAAGCCTGTGCACTGGAACAAAGAGTAGCTGCAACTAAAGAGAAAAGACCTCATGCAGCAACAAGACCCAGCACAGCCAAAAACAAATAAATAAATTAATAAAAAGAAAAGAAAAGAAATCCTTTGTCTTGTTCTGCACTGTTTCCTCTGACCAGTGTCTGACCTGCCATGCAACTGCACCATGTCAGGGCACCTGGAGAACCATGAATTTTCCATGAACGACCCACTTTGACTTTCTTCCCTGGTCCTGAGCACCATGCGCCATACCACTTAGCCCCCAGATCTTAGGAGTACTAACACACGGGGCCTTAACTACGTGCGCTCTGCCCTCAGTGGCTGCTCTCAAGCAACTGGAAAAGCTGGGTAGGCAGAGACACTTTATCAAAGTCGTTGCCTAGTGCAACAAATGCTTCCTTTGAATGGTGCACTCTCTCAAGAAAGGGAAAGACACTTATTTAATCAGCATAGTGATCAAGGAAGGAAGCAGTGGCCTGACCACCGGGGCCTTGTATGGAGTTTATCAGAAAACCCATTTGTCATCCTCACATCACAAATGACCTTGGATTTAGACTTCTGACTTAATTCCCAAATGAACACACCGTATAGTCACTGTACTGTGTGTGTAAAAGATGAATTTGTCAAATATATTCATGTAAATGTGCCAAGAGCTTTCTGTAACCCTCTTTGGATGTTTATTTTAATATACAGAGAGGGAAAAAAAATAACTGGCTTCTACTACATGACAAGGACCATTCTAGGCACTTCAGTTCAGTTGCTCAGTTGTGTCCGACTCTTTGTGACCCCGTGAATCGCAGCACACCAGGCCTCCCTGTCCATCACCAACTCCCAGAGTCCACTCAAACTCATGTCCATCAAGTGGGTGATTATTACTCAGCCGTTAAAAAGAATTCATTTGAATCAGTCCTAATGAGATGGATGAAACTGGAGCCCATTATACAGAGTGAAGTAAGCCAGAAAGATAAAGAACATTACAGCATACTAACACATATATATGGAATTTAGAAAGATGGTAACGATAACCCTATATGCAAAACAGAAAAAGAGACACAGAAGTACAGAACAGACTTTTGAACTCTGTGGGAGAAGGTGAGGGTGGGATGTTTCAAAAGAACAGCATGTATACTATCTATGGTGAAACAGATCACCAGCCCAGGTGGGATGCATGAGACAAGTGCTCGGGCCTGGTGCACTGGGAAGACCCAGAGGAATCGGGTGGAGAGGGAGGTGGGAGGGGGGATCGGGATGGGGAATACGTGTAAATCTATGGCTGATTCATATCAATGTATGACAAAACCCACTGAAATGTTGTGAAGTAATTAGCCTCCAACTAATAAAAAAAATTAATTAATTAATTAATTAATTAAAAAAAAAAAAAGTTGGTGATGCCATCCAACCATCTCATCCTCTGTCGTCCCCTTCTCCTCCTGCCCCCAATCCCTCCCAGCATCAGGGTCTTTTCCAATGAGTCAACTCTTCGCATGAGGTGGCCAAAGTACTCGAGTTTCAGCTTCAGCATTTAGCGTGTGTTAAATCACTTAATCTTCATAGCCACCCTGATGTAGGGACCATTATTAGCCCTGTCTCACAGATGAGTAAACTGAAGCACAGAGTGGTTAGGAATTCACCCCAAATCACACATCTAGCAGGAAATGGAACCCTGTTCCTAAACTGTCTAGATCCCTGCTCCAAACCACTGTACTCTACTGCCTCCCATGGACGTGGCTCAAAAGACCCTGACAACGACCTGTCCTCTGATGCTTTGTCCTGGCCCCAAAGCAGAGTATTTTCATGGTCCAGGCACTTTTCCTTGCTTGATATGGCTATAGCTCATGTGACGTTAATGATCCCACTTGAATCACACTGGGCTCTGGATTCTAGGGTAAGCCAGTCTCTAAGCATCATCTAGACAAGCGAGATGGCCAACACACATAGCAGTCACACCTTGACCCTGTGGTTCCCTCCTCTTCCTGAGCTCCCCACTGACCAAATTCATCACCTGTGGCACTTATTCTTCATTAGCTTGTTTTCTCCTCAGACCCATAGAAGTTATAGAGTCTCAGTAGCATTAGTCCACTGCTTTATCTTATTTAGAAGATTTGTTTAGTCACTCAGTTGTGTCTGACTCTTTGTAACCCCATGGATTGCAGCCCACTAGGCTTCTCTGTCCATGGGATTTCCCAGGCAAGAATACTGGATGGTTTGCCATTTCCTTCTCCTGGGGATCTACCTGACTCAGGAATCGAACCTGAGTCTCCTGCTTGGCAGGTGGATTTTCTACCACTGAGCCACCCAGGAAGCCCAAGTAGCACCTTAGTTTTCCAGAATAACTAAGGAATACTTTAAAGGCTACATGTACCTACATGGATCAAGTATTTTGGACTTTTCTTGTCTTAGAAAAAATATTCTGAGCATGAAAAGTTATCCTTTTGTCAATTGTTTAACACCTGAAGTTTTATTATATATAACATAATATTTGAGACACTGGATTTAAAGTATACTATCTATAGGGCAAACATTTGGAAAATGGTTTCCTTAACTGAGAAGATACATTATAGTAGATATGCGGGAATTTTTAAATATGCTGATAGATGTTATTGACCAATACTAAAATACCTCTGGCTTATCATATATGTTAAGCAAAAATACCCTAACCCAAACATATTCTGTTTTTCACTTCTTCTTTCCCAAGGTGTGAAAACTGTAACATATTCTTTAGAAAATTCCCCAAACACAGGCTGACACTTGGTCTCCTTTTCCCTCATTTCCTCAAGGCGAAAGTAATTACTAACAGAACTTTAAGAAATCTTGTGTGTGTTGGGAACTTAGCCTTTCTTTTCGATATCAGCTTATTCAAAGGCCATTTCCTCTGAGAAAAGCTATTGGTTCTCTTGATAATGAGCAATTCCAAACCTCTTCCTTTATCTGGACTATGACATTGTCATTGAATATGGTTTGGGACCACCATGTAAGCAAGTCATTTTAAACAGTTTTTAACATATCCTGTGACTGATGAGGAGTCAAACTTCATATATCAAGCAGTGGTAAAACTACAGCTATTTCCAGTTGACATGTGTATCAAGAGATTTTTCTATGTTCATACCCTTTGACCAAGTAATTCCACTTTGGGGACTCTATCCTAGGGAAATAACCTGCAAACAGGAAAAAAAAACTTTATGCACAAAGACAGTTACCAGCTATCTAAATGGACCCCAAATATAGGAATGGCCAATAAACTATCCAGTTAAAGGAATATTTTATAGCCCTTGAAATAGTTATGAAAATTTTATAACATGGAATATTTTTCTCATGTTAAATGGAAAGTTAAGATGAAAATTACATGTAGAAGTTAACCACCCTTCTGTGAAAATCAAGAGCACTGCAGAGCAACAACAATAACAACAAAAAAGGTGGGGGGAAGGGAACATAATATACTAACTCCCAGAGTAAGTAATTTTGACCACTTAAGTAGTCTTAAAAGAAATAAGAGCATTCAAGGCCCCAGTCAAGTGGCTCTAGAAAAGGCTTTGGTGTTTTACATTCTCTTACATAAAGTGGGACTCAATAAATACTTGTTAAATTAAGGAATAACAAAAGTATAGGTGTTCACTACTGCCTAACACGTTGCAGCATATGAAATGCTGATATGTAACCATTTTGACCAATAAAAACAGCAATTTCATGTGGTTCAACCATGTAGAGTCAATGAGCCTTAACCACCACATGTTACAAAAGATCAGGATGAAATAATCTGAACCTCCAGCCAGTCACTCCCTCCATCCCTCCCTCTCCTCACCTCCCTTCTACCCCACAGTGGTCCAATAACCAGCTTGAAGAAAATCCAACTGGATATTTGACATGATATTGCAAAAGAAATAAAAATTTCAGAAAGCCTTGTTGCTGACTTTTCCCCACGTTGCTGTCATCATGTGGGTATACTATAGGGTTTAAGCAGGAGGTACACGTAATGCTTAAACTTTCCTGGCCATCGTGGGATAATAGACACTAGATAGCATCTTCTTTTCCTTCATCTGGACACCTAAAGAGAAAATTAGCAGATTTAAAATTTAGAGAGATTTTGTATTAGAAATAATCAGTGAGATCCCTCACTGTGGTCTTCTGATTTATTTCCTTTCATATACATAGAGTGGGAAATGTTGAATGGACACTCCCTATTTTGCAAAGAAAGCACTTTTATTTCTATTCCTTTCCCCCTTTACGATCCCCTTTGCCACTTCTAGGTAATCAACAAACAACATAGGTAACCTGACAGTGGTAAGGTAGAGGGGTGGGGTTGCTAAGGAGGCTTAGAACAGATTCAAAACAGCCAAGCAATATCTCCAATATTATAGACAGCTCTTGTGCAACATTCTGACTTCTATTTTAAGCAAATAGTCTACTTTTCCTTTTATGCTTTACCATTTCTAGTTCCTTTACTGCAAAAAATAAATATATAACTGTGTCTAATAACATTTGTAAAATTTTCACTTCTACCTCAGCCCTTTTCAGAGTTTTAGTTGTTAAAATTCTTGTCCAAAAAAGAAGAGGGAACTCGTTTCATTTTTTAAATAGGAAGGGAGCTAGGAAAATTATTCTTGAGAACTGCTGGAGAAAAACAATTAGTCTAAGTTACCCACAGTCTTATGATAAGTTTTTACCACCAAAAAACAGAATAACAAATATGTGAGATGATTAAAGAAAGCAGTTGATTTTAACCCATGATGTGGTCTCAGCAATGTTAACAGTATATATTCTGTCCTGATTATTACTGAGTTGGCAAAGGTTGATTGGCAAGTTGTTCTGATCAGATAACATTTTGTTAGGAGAGCATAGAAAAAAAACTGACAATTCACTTCCAGGGAAAGGAAGAAAAGTATAAATTCTCTAGATATAAATATGCACCTGTTCTCAGTGCCTGTGTAAGCAAGACAAAATCAAATCCTTTTTGTGACAATAAATGATTCTAACTTTTATCAGCAATTAATGTACATTTTTATGTTCCTCTCATCCAAAGACAGATGGGAACTTTAATACAGTTTAACCATATAAGGAGTCAAACCGAGCTTCAAATCTACCCAGGAACTTACTTCATTCTTTTGTTATTCCAGTGACTTTGTTTGGATTTAAGACTCAAGACAAAATGAAAAGTATACAAAAGACAGTAAGATTATAACAATCACCTGAAGATTTGTCACTATAAGGTCACCCCATGTTCCAACTCAAAATAACTTTATCATTCCTTTTGTAGCAAACTTTCTAAATGTTGTCCAATGTTTTCATAAGAACCTTATTCAAACCTAGCATGAAGCATTTTCTCAATTAGCAATTGGGGGTCTAAATTTTTATTATTAATTTGGTAATATCAAATGGATGACTTGCGGCTGCCCTGGTGGTCCTGGCAATGCAGGAGACACGGGTTCAGTCCCTGATCCGGGAAGACTCCACAGGCTGCAGAGCAACTAAGCCCATGAGCCACAACTATTGAGACTGTGCTCAAGAAACTGGGAGTTGCAACTACTGAACCCACAAGTCCTATTGCCTGTGCTCCACAACAAGAGAGGCCACCGCAACGAGAAGCCTGTCACTGCAGCCAGAGGGTAGCCTCTGCTTGCCGCAACTAGAGAAGAGCCCACGCAGCAACGAAGACCAAGCATAGCCAAAAATGAATAAATAAATAAAATGACTTTTTTAAAAAATGTATGGCATAAAACCACAGGGAAGTTGTTAGGTAAAGCACTGGAATAGAAGACCTAATTCCTCAGAGGTAGTCTTTGATTTATGACCATAAATATATAACTTCCCTAAATGCATAAAATGAGAGCATTTTGTTGGATGGTGACTCAGTGGGCTTCTGCTTTTTCTGACATGATCCATTTGGACTTCAGTTTCTTAATCAATACAATGACATGATAACAAAATCAAATTAATTCTGAGTTGACTTCTAGTAATATTAACCTGAAAGTGAAAGTGTTACTCTCTCAGTTGTGTCCAACTCTTCGTGATGCCACAGACTGTAGCACACCAGGCTCCTCTCTCCATGGGATTTCCCAGGTAAGAATACTGGAGTGGGCAGCCATTCCCTTCTCCAGGGGATCCTCCCAAACCAGGTACTGAACCTGGGTCTCCTGCACTGCAGGCAGATTCTTTACTGTCTAAGCCACAAGGGAATATTAACCTAACTACATTTTAAATCATGGACTCTATAGATTCATGGAAAAACACAAGCTCTCAAAGATATGATACAATTTCAGAGCTGAAGAATAGAATCGGGAGTCATCTTTTGTGTGGTATATATACAATGAAATGTTACTCAGCCATAAAAAAGAAAGAAATAATGCCATTTGCAGCAACATGGATGGACCTAGAGGTTATTAGGTCAAGTAAATAAGTAAAGTAAGTCAGACAGAGAAAAGCAAGTATGATATGATATCACTTTTTTGTGGAATCTAAAAATAATTATACAAATAAACTTATTTATAAACAGAAACAGACTCACAAACATAGAAAACAAACTTAAGGTTACCGAAGGGGAACAGGGGGATGGATGAAATAGAGAAGTTTGGGATTAACATGTACACACTACTACATGTAAAATAGATAACCAGCAAAGACCTACTATACAGGAAACTATACTCTAAATTTTGCAATGATCTATATGGGAAAATAATTTGAAAAAGAATATATGTATAACTGAATCACTGGCTATACACTTGAAACTAACACAGCATTGTAAATCAGCTATACTTCAATTAAATAAAAGTCATCTTCTGCAATTAAAACTAAAAGATGATAAACAGGTATGACTTATCTAGTAACTCATGTATGAGATGATTTTTATGTGGAGCTCACTTGGTTATCAGTAACACAAATAATGGAAGGAAAGATGTCATCTCTATGTTACAAATCAGCATAAGTTTGAACTAGCTTGTGGTTTGAAAAATTCCAGAATTATTACTATCCAAGGAAAAGGATGCCCTAATTCTGAAAGTCAGTGACAGATATATAGAAAGGTAAATTTGGATTCCAGTAACATTTATGGAATACTGCTATGCCATCCATTGTGACTGGAACTTTTATGTGTTAACTCATTTAGTCTTCACAAAAACCGGTAAGATAATATCTCAATATTACAGATGAGCTGCCTAGAATTTAACCTTCTTGTTCTCTGACCTCAAATCCCAATACATTCTATTATGTTTATTCTTCAGTGAATGGGGGGGGGGAATGTTTTTTCTAAACTACCCCATCATAAATAAACTAATGTTTATTTCTACCAGACCCTTAAATTTGACTACCACCACTATATTTTGTCAGAGTTGATCAAATGCTGGATGGGATGTGTTGCATTCAGAAATGATCCAATATGTGACTCTGCTAACAGCATTTGCTAGAGAAACTATGCCTCAAAGTTCCTTTGACTTCATCATTGGAATCCCTGAGCAACACAAGATAAGTCTGGCCAAAAGAGAGAACTCATCATGCTTGTTAACATCTTGCCTTAATTTAAGAACACATAAGATAAATCAGGCTTGCATCAATATTTGACACAACCTATAGACCTCTTTTTCTCAACTTTCTTGGACTTCTAGACATCAAGTGAAGAACCATCAGGGCTAGCAAACTTTCTGTTTTAATATATTGGTGTTCTCTTCAAAAGCCATCATTCTGGTTTATAAATCAGTCTTCTGCATTTAATTGGCACGTGTTCTTCTTTTAAAGTATATGCTGATGGTATATCCAGGCTCTCTCTGGATGATTCTTGATGGGCAATAATGGTGATTAAATGTTCTGGTATCGCCATATCAAGACTCAGCAGTTCCACGCTCAGGTATTCACTCCAAGTGATAAGTGGAATCACTGGGAATAATGGAAAACTATCTAGTTGTGCAACAATGAGGAATTGTTTAAAATATGATACATCATTCAACAAATAGACTATTATATGCTAGATGACAAGTGAATAAGACATATGATTACTATGTTCATGGAGTTGGAAAGACACCATGTTCCAGGTATTGCTGCTGCTAAGTCACTTCAGTTGTGTCCAACTCTGTGCGACCCCATAGACGGCAGCCCATCAGGCTCTCCCGTCCCTGGGATTCTCTAGGCAAGAACACTGGAGTGGGTTGCCATTTCCTTCTCCAATGCATGAAACTGAAAAGTGAAAGTGAAGTTGCTCAGTCATGTCCGACTACTAGCGACCCCATGGACTGCAGCCTACCAGGCTCCTCTGTCCCTGGGATTTTCCAGGCAAGAGTGCTGGAGTGGGGTGCCATTGCCTTCTCCAATTCCAGGTACTATTGCTGTATAAAAAAAAATCCAAAATTTTCTAGCCAAAAACAGAAACTGTATTTTTAATACTTATAGATTCTGTGGGTGAGGAATCTGGACAGGGCATGCAGGAATGGTTATCTCTTCCCCACAATGTCTGGGATCTCAGCTGGGAAAGCTGGAGGTGACTTGGTAACAGGAGGGTGGAATCGCCCACAGTCTCCTTCACTGACATGTCTGGGCTGGGATGAATCAAAAGCAAGGCCTGTTGACCAGAGCGCTTACGTGTAGTTTCCCTGTGTGACTTGGCTTCCTCCCAGCATGGGGGCCCCAGAGTAACTGGACTTCTTCCTTGTTACCTAGGACTCCAAGCTTGAGTATTCCAGCAAGTGCATCACTTCTCATGACCAAGCCATTCAAGTCCCACTGTAACCTGTGTGTTGAAGCAGTCATGCACATGTATGTGTTTAGTTGCTCAGTCATGTCCAACTCTTTGTGACCCCATGGACTGTAGCCCACCAGGCTCTTTGTCTATGGAATTCTCTAGGCAAGAATACTGGAGTGGGTAGCCATTCCCTTCTTCAGGGCATCTTCCCAACCCAGGGATGACACCCAGGTCTCCTGCATTGTAGGCAATCCTTTACCATCCAAGCCACCAGGTAAGCTCTGAAGTAGTCATAGGCCCACCCAAACTCAAGGAAACAGGAACTGACTCTCCTCTGGATGTGGGGAGTAGCAAGATACATTGTGGAAGACTATGTGAGATGGAAGGTACTGTCATCTTTGGAAAATACCATTTGCTACAACGTAGTAGTAATAGTAGTGTTAAGAATGCTATTATTGACTGTTACATGTATTGACATTTAATCTTCTGAACAGCCCTAGAAGGTAGTATTTTCATTGTTTTCTTCCAAATAAAGATATCACTATGAAAAGAAATTATATTATTCACCTAAGTGACATTGGTAGTAGAAGAATCTGGATTTGTACCCAGTCTAGTTCCAGAGTCCCCACTTGGAATACTTGTTACCAGCAATAATAATTCTGAGAAATAATATTAAAGGCTATCTTACTTGCTGTTTCTCTTTATTTATTTCTAAAGTGATTTTAGGTCAAGGTTTTTTAAAAGCTTTGTCTTAAACTTCCTAAAATCACACTGAGATTTCTATAAAGAAAGTACTAGTAAGGAAAGTGGATTTGAAGATCCCTTTCAATATTTTTCAAGCCAGTTCTCTTGGGCATGGTTTCCTCTACTACGACGTGAGGGTACCACTTGCCCTCTTCAGCTCTTAGGGTAGCTATAAGGATTATGGAACACAATGAATATGAGACAATTTACACTGAACTGGAGAGGACTGTCTGGAGGTAACAGATATTGCCATGTTCTGGAAACAAAATTCTTCTCTCCCCTCTTCCCAAAAGTCTAGGAAACCCAAGTTGGTTTACCCATTTTTTTTTTCATCAGTGTATTAAGAATGCCTCACTATCCAAGATGCCATGCATGCAGTTTCTCCTGCCAACATTTTAAAGTCTGCAGAACAAATATAAATGGATACTTGGAGGGATACGTGGAGGGGATTCCTGGCCTTGGTCCTGTATAAATACGAATGCATTCTATTCATGATGATTTATATATAATCAAGACATCCCACATATTTCCTTATAAGAAGGGTTAATTGTGGGCTATTAAAGATACATAAATGATCAAGTAGCCTGCATCGCTCTACTATGAGGGTGCAGTGAGCTCCACAAAGTCACATTTGGCAATGTTGATTTAACACCTCATAAAAAATCCAGCTCTTTAGAAAAGCACTCTGCTCTTCAGGCTGGGAACATAGAAGAGTTTAAAATAGGTCAATTAGTTAAGTTTTAAAAAAAAATTTCTAAAAACTTGTCCAGAGCATGATACAACAGACTTCAAATGTTCAAACAGAATTGTGAGTACTTTGTCAATGTACCAAGAAGACTAGTGACTTTTCTAAGCAAACTACATTTTAGTTCCATGTTCTTTACAAGTTCTACAGAAAAATAGGGTGATGTTTTCAATTGCTGGGTTTCCTTAAATAAATATTTTTAAATATACCTACCCTGAAAGTAGAATAGTAATTTTAGGATTAGTATCTTTGTTCTATTGGCAGTAATAGATTTTCAAAATAGTCTTTTATTATTAATTATATAAGAAAACACTAAAATATCATGTATCTCCAGAGAGCCTCTGGAACACAATGTTAAGAACTTATGCCTTCCACTTTGGATTACATATTTTGGCAAAAAAGAAAACTGAGTGTTTCATTATATTAATAAGCAAATAAAACTTACACTGAACACAACTGGTAGTTGAAAGTTTTCCCAAAATTTCCTTGAGTACATTTCCAAGGACCATATGAACAGAATGATAGCTGAAATGTTTGTTCCACTTAATCTTTTATCTGTTTCTTTAGAAATACGAGTGATAATAAATATATCAAAGTAACAGAATAGTTTACATTAGAAACCTGATTTTCTTTAAAGAATTGTATCTGTATTTCCCAATTCTTGGAATTGATGACGAAGTCTCATCTCAGTTCCCGTAGCCATAAGAACCTGCTCCTCCTGCCACAGAACACCTCTTCTGGTAACTTGGAGACCAAAGTAAAGGCAAAGATCTGGTAGGAAGGATGACGTAAGAAGGAGCTGTAGATAGTGTGGCCAGCAGAGTATGAACTCATGGAAACTGGAAGGTCATGGTTGAATAGAGATGACTCTTTAATACTATCACAAATGCCCTCAGTTACTTTCTCTCTCTCTCCCAACTCTTGCATATTTTCTTGCCTTCTGTGAACAGAAAGAGCTCTAGTCACAATTCTATGAATCATTTACTCCATATGTTAGGGTGGTGGGTATGTTAGTGTAGGGTATGTTAATATCCCTGACTCTTAGATGCTCTGTTTTTAAAGATAGAAACCTAGTTCTTCCCACCTCTGACTTCCATAGCCATGCCAGGGAGCTCCAAATCCAAGCACTACTTAATGAGAGCTTCTAAATGATGATTTATAAAAATGCCCCTACCCCCAAAATATACATTCATGTCATAGAGAGTACAGTATTAAACATTAAAGAACCTTTATTGGAATAAAAAAATCAAAGGAATGAAATTAGAATAAAGATTACTGATAGCCAAGCCATAAGGACAACCATTCCTTCATTCCCCTAAAAACTATAGTTGTTTAGTCACTAAGTCATGTCAGACTCTGTGACCCCAGCCTGCCAGGCTCCTCTGTCCAAGGGATTTCCCAGACAAGAATACTGAAGCAGGTTGCCATTTCCTTCTCTAGGGGCTCTGCCCGACCCAGGGATCTGCATCTCCTGCTTGGCAGGTGGATTCTTTACCACCAAGCCACTAGGGGAACCTTAAAAACCATAGTACATATGCTCAATTTTACTGTTCCTAATAACTAAAAAAAAAAAAAAAAGCAATAACAAAAAAATTTTAGCTTACTTAGGTTGAGTCATATAAAATTGTCAGTATATAACCATTTTAATATACAATCATGGTTTTAATAACAATACCCCAAACACAAGAATATTTGGGTCAAATAAGAAATTTTGAGCTAATAAACTACTCTTCCACATCCAAGTATATTAAGTTTTTTAAGTTTCTAAAATGTAGTGTTAAAAATTTTTTTTCAATGTTGTTTCATATATATATACATATATATGTGTGTGTATATATATATATTTCCAGTTCTAGTAAGAGCCACAGCGACAATTTTGAGTGGTTCTTTATGATAGAATTTCCTGTATTTTATGCTCCATGATATGAAATCACAGGGCAACTCTGAATTTCACATGGGTCACATAGCACAAAGCCGGTAGGCTTTCAGAATACTCAAATTCTCACTGCCAGCAGAGAGAAGCATATTACACTTAGAATAATAAATATCATTGCTAAAAAACTCTCAACTACTGGTGAAAGACTAAACATTGTTTATGTAATTGTTTTTGTTTGTTTTAGTGGCTAAGTAGTGTCTGATTCTTTTGAGACCCCATAGACTGTAGTCTGCCAGGCTCCTCTGTCCGTGGGATTTCTCAGGCAAGAATACTAGAGTGGGTTGCCATGCCCTTTGCCAGGGGATCTTCCCAACCCAGGGATCAAACCTGTGTCTTCTGCATTGCAGGCAGATTGTTTACCACTGAGCCACCTGGGAAGCAATTAAGTGTTTACTGGTGCTCAGAAAGTGGTAGTGTGCTACAAGCAAACACCTCTAATGAATTTGATTACCTGATTGCATTTCCTGTGCTGATGGCACATTATTCTCCCAGGTCTGCATTCACAGGACACAGTCTGCAGACTTCTTGCCAGAATAACTAGTAACTTGTTTCCTTCTGTCCCCTCTCTGGAACTGGTGGGTCCCTGATAGGGGAATGAACTTTTATCTACCTTTGTACTCCTAGCCTAATGCCTAACATATAGTAGATGCTCAGTAATTTTAGATAAAAATTCTCAATTATTCCCACAGAATTGGAAAACAGACTGATTCTAAAAGGTTTTTGGAAATAAAATCAACAGGATTTGGCAAACCCTTGGATGTGGGGGAATGAGGGACAGAGAAAACCTAATGTTAAGTCAGATTTCCAGCTTGGTAAGGCATAAGTTCAAGAGTAGTCTAGAGGCAGGGACATAATTTGGACAAATTGAATCTGAAATATTGGTAGGCCAGCCAGAAGAAAAATAAATAACAAGGAGATGGAAAAATGCCTTGGAAGGGAATTCAGGATGACATGGATTTTGGCATCTTGCAGACACAACTCGCTGTTGGGTACCTGGGTGAAAAGAAGATCAGCCAGGGAAAGAACAGAGGATGGGGAGGAGGAGAGAGGGCTCAGGACAAGGAGGTAAGGCAGTGCCTGTGTCTGAGCCAGTCTGAGCAAGTGAGACAGACAGGAGAGGCAAGGAAACTTACCTCAACGGCACAGCATAATGAAGGTAAAAGCTGGGTTGAGAAGTGGGAGCAAACGTTCTGGAGAGGGCAGGACCCAGGGAAGATAGAGCAACCTTACAAAAGAGGAGTGATACTGTTCAAGGTACTTATTTCAGTAGAATAGAGCAGTAAAGCACATTAAAGTGGATTAAGGAATAAGAGTGGCTGTCAGAACTCAAGCTTAAAAGCAACGACATTTGGATACGAACAGACTGTTGGAAAACTGGGGCCAGTGGGAGGGTTCTTTCTTCCATCAGGGAGACTGGACTTGTTTGTGAGGCTGACAGGAAGAAAGCAGCAGAGGGTCATGTCTTTGATTTTTGAATGTCTAGTTCTATTCCAGGCTTCAGCGATACATGAACCATGAACTTCCAAATATTTAAGCTGGTTTTAGAAAAGGCAGAGGAACCAGAGATCAAATTGCCAACATCCACTGGATCATCGAAAAAGCAAGACAGTTAAAAAAAACACATCTATTTCTGCTTTATTGAATATGCCAAAGCCTTTGACTGTGTGGATCACAATAAACTGTGGAAAATTCTGAAAGAGATGGGAATACCAGACCACCTGACCTGCCTCTTGAGAAACCTATATGCAGGTCAGGAAGCAACAGTTAGAACTGGACATGGAACAACAGACTGGTTCCAAATAGGAAAAGGAGTACGTCAAGGCTGTATATTATCACCCTGCTTGTTTAACTTCTATGCAGAGCACATCATAAGAAACGCTAGGCTAGAGGAAGCACAGGCTGGAATCAAGATTGCCAGGAGAAATATCAACAATCTCAGATATGCAGATGACACCACCCTTATGGCAGAAAGTGAAGAAGAACTAAAGAGCCTCTTGATGAAAGTGAAAGAGGAGAGTGAAAAAGTTGGTTTAAAGCTCAACATTCAGAAAACTAAGATCATGGCATCTGGTCCCATCACTTCATGGCAAATAGATGGGGAAACAGTGGAAACAGTGTCAGACTTTATTTTTGGGGGATCCAAAATCACTGCAGATGGTGATTGCAGCCATGAAATTAAAAGACGCTTGCTCCTTGGAAGGAAAGTTATGACCAACCTAGACAGCATACTAAAAAGCAGAGACATTACTTTGCCAGCAAAGGTCCATCTAGTCAAGGCTATGGTTTTCCCAGTGGTTATGTATGGATGTGAGAGTTGGACTATAAAGAAAGCTGAGTGCTGAAGAATTGATGCTTTTGAACTGTGGTGTTGGAGAAGACTCTTGAGAGTCCCTTGGACTGCAAGGAGATCCAACCAGTCCATCCTAAAGGAGATCAGTCCTGGGTGTTCATTGGAAGGACTGATGCTGAAGCTGAAACTCCAACACTTGACCAGCTAATGTGAAGAGCTGACTCATTGGAAAAGACCCTGATGCTGGGAAAGATTGAGGGCAGGAGGAGAAGGGGACGACAGAGGATGAGATGGTTGGATGGCATCACCGACTCAATGGACATGGGTTTGGGTGGACTCTGGGAGCTGGTGATGGACAGGGAGGCCTGGAGGGCTATAGTTCATGGGGTCGCAAAGAGTCAGACACAACTGAGCGACTGAACTGAACTGAACTGAAGTTCTATTCCATGCAATAATTTACGTGATGTTTTATTGGATGGACAGGAGAGATATCTTTCAATTTGGAAGGCTTTTTCAGAAACACCCAAGGATATTTGGAAAGAAACATTCAAGTGCACATTTTCTTGATTTAACATGTCACAGGTGTTGAAAGAATGAAAATTTCATGGACTAACTTTAGCTAATTGGTGGACTTGGTAGTTCAGCAATAGAATCAAAGACCATTAGGTAGCTTCCATTCACCAGTGAACCAAGATTAGTCGTTGGATAGCTCTCATCTGAGAGATGACTGGCAAGCTAATGCATTCCCTCTCCAAGCAGTGCTCAAGTGGAGTGCAGTGGTGAATATAAGAGCTTTGGAGCAAGCCTGCCAAGTGCCCCTGGAGTAAATGGATGATGGTCTGTATGCCTCAGTTTCCCTATGGATAAAATAGAGCTACTGAGACTATCTCATAGAGCTATTATGAAGATTATATAGGTTAATACAGATGGAAAAGGTTAGAATACCAGATAGGCAGGAAATGCTCAAAAAAAATTCACTATTCTTTTCCATACATTCTAATGTTGTGTTGTGCTAAGTTGCTTCAGTCATGTCTAACTCTTGGTGACCCCATGGACTGTAGCCCGGCAGGCTCCTCTGTCCATGGGATTCTCCAGACAAGAATACTGAAGTGAGTTGCCATTTCCTCCTCCAGGGGATCTCCCCAACCCAGGATCTTATGTCTCCTGCATTGGCAGGTGGGTTGTTTACCACTAGTGCCATCTGGGAAGCTCATATATTTCAATACACACATGGAAATTTCATTTTTATGAAGGTAATCTCAGGTTCCACTCTCTCATGTGTGGTCACCTTAATGAGGCTGTTCAGAGACAGAAATGATGCTACTGAATTGTCATCATAGTACATGAACTTTCAGTTATTTTCCAGGAATGATAGAGGATTTTCCCTGAACACCACTCTCTCTGTAGTAGTCCTCCTGCTAAACCATGGCGATTATTGGCAAATCAAGAAGCTAGGCCGTGTTAGAGATACAGCCTGTGAGTAGGGAACTGTTTTTCACCGTCAGAGCAACTTGGGCCACATGGGAATGGAACCTTGGCCTCATTAATGCCACATTTCCAACCAGCCCAGCTAACCAAGCCAGGCATGCAGTGCCTTGTAGATTTTTGAGCTCTCTGAAAAATGTCAACTTGTCCCATCACCAAGAAAAAGTGTTAAGAACTAAAGAACTTAACTATTATTTCCATTCGCCCAAGCTAAAATTAGAACAACCAGGTCCTGAGAAATCTAGTCTGGACCTAGGACTAGATTTCATCCAGGCTTTGTGCCAACACATGGTTGGCATTCAATACCTGCCATCTGGGTTGACCTATCACTGAGGCTAAATTCCTAAGCAGCCATAATAAAAAGAGTAACCTGCCTGAAGATCAAAATAACAGTAAGTAGAAGGTATGTCAGTATTTTATATGACTTTGCCTGGCCAGTTAAGAACCAGGTGTTCAAAGTTTTAACTATGACTATATATTCAGTTCAGCACAGATTTTTATATGCACTTCCCTGAAGGTAAAGTACTTAGCCTTCTAAGTCAACTTTACAGCCTCTTTCTGCTTTTACCTTAATGGATAACATCCGTCCACAAATTTGTAACATCAGTGGATGCTAATAATGACTGGGGAAAATTCCATTCCCATTCGAAGGTTAAGACATTTTCAACTTCATTTCAGAGTGTGGCTTCATCTAAAAGTTAATCAACCTCAACCTCAGAGATTTAACAAAAGCATAGAAGAATCGTTCTGAGACCAACCTGTGTTCCACCTAAGACTCTGAGGGAAAGTGAAGAGGTTGATCTCTTTATTGGATCCAGCATGCAGAGGCAGCTACTCAACCTACTCGCTGGCGTGAACCTCTACCAGCCACATAAGGGAGGAAAATATCTCAGGCAGCCTCCCATATGGCTTGTGAAGGAATAAAGACTATCACCCTGAATGTTTTGGTCTTCATAATACCTGTAGCTCAATCCTTACAGTAAATACCAAAATTAAGAGCTGGATTTCCTTAGCATTTCATTTCAGGCTCTTTGTCCTGCTTGTCTCCTGAATTAAGATGATGGAGAATCATTTCCAAGGATTTCATTAAAATTCTATAGACCTAGGGTTTTTTTTAATTCATTAAATTATTATTTAGTTTTTGATCATACCATGTGGAATTTGGGATCTTAGTTCCCCAACCAGGGATTGAACCCACGTCCCCTACATTGTAAGAAGATTCTTAACTTATGAATCACCAGGGAAGTCTCAGGCTCAAGTCTCTTAACCAATCAAGTCCTTCTTTATTTGTCCCCATCTATAAAATAGCTTATAGACAGCACTTGGAGGTATAGGTGATAATTAAATAAAAGAAGAACGTATTTCTCACTTGGCTCTTAGGTAGAAAATAATTACAACGTGTATGTGTGTGTGTGTGTGTGCAGTCTCATTTTTAGAATGTGAGTGAGAAAGCAGAGGATGAGATGGTTAGATAGCATCACCAACCCAATGGACATGAATTTGAGCAAACTCTGGGAGATAGAGAAGGACAGGGAATCCTAATGTGCTGCAGACCATGGGGTCACAAAGAGTGGGACATGACTGAACGCATTTTAGAACGTGAATGAAAAAGCATTGCGTAGCCTTGTCAAAATACTTCAGGTGTTTAACAAACTTGGAATCAACTAGCTACTACTAAGCAGTGAGATGTTAGAGATAATAGATAAGCACCTTCCTCTTGGGCTGTAGAAACACATGGAATGTAGCTATCAATCACAGAACTGAATGATATTCAGCTAAACTATCTGACAGGGCCATTGAATTCTATCTTGAGTTTATATTCTCAAGTGGGTATGTTTTGATTGGAAAACATGATCTGAAACTTAGACATTTCCCAAAAAAGAGTTCAGGCTTAATTTTCCAACAAATTTGTGCTTTTAGTTTCTTTTGGGCTTCCTAGTGGTAAAGAACCCCCCCTTCCAAAGCAGGAGACACCCAGGATCCATCACTGGGTCAGGAAGATCCCCTGGAGGAGGGCACGGCAACCCACTCCAGTATTCTTGCCTGGAAAATCCCATGGACAGAGGAGGCTGGTGGGCTACAGTCCATGGGGTCGCAAAAGAGTCAGACATGACTGAAGCGACAGCACACATAGTTTCTTTTATTCAGAAAATCATCTTTTCTTTGTTTTTATCCTAATGCCTAACAAATACTTTCCCATCCTTGCTGATTTTGCCCAATTTTATACCTGTATAGCCCCCAGCCCCACTCATTCCTCAAGCACTGCCTACCTGCTGTGTGCCAGGCCTTGTGCTGGAGCTGGGAAAAGAAATATTTCCTCCCATGGTCTCTGCCTTCACAAAACTCATTTCCTTCCTCTTGGACAATGTGTTACCCCCATTATTTATAACCTGGGTTACTCTGCTGACTTTCTTTATGTCTTTGGAAGCTCCCATGGCCTCTCCATTGGGTATCTGTTTCAGAACTTCTTTCTCCCTGCCAAAAATTATTTGACCCTCACACAATTTTAGGGCAGGGATCCTATGTTGTATTCTATCACATCTTCCTCTTTTAAGAGTCATTTCTCTCCAAAGTGTGAGCTTCAAGCGATAGTTTAACTACTCCTTTGCATTTCTTGGTCATCTTACAAAGGCCAACCTTCTGTGTACTTTCTAGAATACTCGAGCTTTCATTCTGCACACTCAACACTTTGTCTGCATGTCTCTTCATAAAACTTTTGCTCTTCTCCCCCACTCCTCACGCCCTCTGCAATCCTTTTAACTTCACTGCTTTTGGATATAAGAAATTGATCCAAGACAACTTAAACTTTGAGATGGGTAGTTTATCTATTCACATTACAAAATACAAGGTTCAGAGGGAAAAAAAATGATTACAGTTTCAATGGTTCTCAAAGCATATTTCACAAAAATTACCAACTTGAGAATTCTCAAGCTTGAAAGCTTAGTTAGTTCATAACATTTAATATCGTAAGCCTGCATCCAATCAACCAAAAACAAATCATGCTGCAGAGAAACTTTTGGACTTTCATTGCTTTCATTATTTGAGTGACTGGGCTCCAAGGCTAAGAGGCATTGAGTCTGATTCAGTGCCAAGTGGCATCAAGGCATACACACCTTCTCTTCTAGGAGGCTGTCCCATTAGCCCTACACTGGGAGTATCTGAATCAGATCCAAGTTACTATGAATTCCAAAGGTACCCTGTAGAGTCTCTCTCAGTCTCTACCCTTCAGGAATATAAGGTATCACTCGATGCTTCCTGCTAAACTAGCAATCCACTCCTTCTCCATCATTCCCTCCATCCCACCATGCCCTCGATCCCTAACCCCTCCTATCTCTTCACTTCCAAGCCTTCTTGGAGACAGTGAATTTGACTAACACCGGCTACTACCTACTGAAACCAAGGGATTCAAACAATAAACAGGACAGCATTACAAGTGTACTAAATTCATTGTAGTGAACCGATTATCAGTTCAAAATGTCAACACTGGAAGATGTATTTAAATGTGTTTATCTAAAATGTACACATATATTGATGATCTCCACATAATCCCCACTGTTTCTGCGTCATTTATGGGAGCCACAAAAGGTATACCCACTCCAAACCATTCATTGTTCATCCTGACCATCCGAACAAAATTCCACATAAAGCCCTTACTGAAAGACCCTGTTTAAGGCCATACAAATTACACCAAAAGTTTGCTAGATCAGTAAATTCAACATAATTCAGTAAATTACAGTATAATCAGTAAATTTCAGCATAATGCTGAGCCCACAGTATACCTATAATACATATTTTTAACTATAAAACCTCCCAGATTTGTACATCAAAGAATTAAGTGGCTCCATTAAGTAAAAATTAGACATTTAGGAGTTTAATAGGTGCTTTTTCTTAAGGAAACCAGGACCCACTGAAACTGGCATTTCATTAATTACAATTAAACCCCTATTTACTTTTCAGGATTTTCCAATGATTGTATGACTAGAAAACAAAGAGCATATAACCAATGAATGCTTGGGCATTTAATACTTGTTGGACTTCAACTTTCCTTAAAAATTCTCTAATTGTTAATACCATTATGAAATTTACTACTAGTGATAGAAACGACCCACATAAATTATTTGAGGCTTTGCTAATTGAAATATATGATAGGGGTATCATATCTGTAACATACTTGGTTCAAGAAAAGTAGCTGTGTTTCATATCAAACTGGATTTGGCAGAGCACATAGGGTTTACAAATCTCTGGTGTCAGACTTGAGCTAAAGCACCATTTGTTTTGGGAAGATTTGAAGAACATGAGTGAGTAGCAAAGAGTGGGTCCAGATGTTCTGCTTAAACCCAGGTGTGGCTCAGTTGGCCTGTTTTGTGATGAGGGATTTTTCCAGAGCACAGGAAGCAGCACCTGTACGAGATTACACACAGATTTAAACTCGACCAAGTTGACTGCCTTCTGTCTGGTCTCTTCCTAATTGCAGTGACTTAGATCTCAGGTGGAACTGGCCAAATGTACAGACTGTTTGCTACTGCTTGATTGAAAAATTGAAAAAGAACTCAGTGGCAGTTTGATCTTAAATAAGGAAGATCAACTACCAATATAATGAAATCAACGTTGAGAGCACGGAAAAGATTAAAGCTCACTAAATGAATAATTAACCCAGACCTTTTTATTGCTATTCTCTCCTTTCACTCAAAAAACAAACAAACAAACAAAAAACCAAAAAGAAGCATATCTCCTATACAAACTCAATACGAAATCAGAGTAATACTGAAAAAAAAATGGATTGCTAAGCATCCATGATGCTGTGTTGGTATTCAACAGGTTTGGCTGTAAATTGGTTTGGTGTGTGTAGATGACTTTTGGCTGCCTTATTAAAGGAAAATTCTTCTAGTAAAAATACACAGCACCCTTTTTTATATAGTAAACAGATGTCAGCCTTTCATTGTAAAGTATTTTTGATTCAGTAGATGTCAAATATTACTTTAACAGACAATTCCTGTCTACAAAGAATACTTAACATTTGTAAGATAAAATAATGACTCAAAAGTTTTAAGGTTTTTCAGATCAGCTAATGAGACACCATTAAAACAAATAGCTTTGAAAATCTACTCTTAGCACTTTAAGGATGATCTCTATGCAATAAGATTTCTCTGGTGTATGAGTTGGCATGATAAAAACTTTGAAGTTACATGTATTTATCTGACCAAATCCGCCATCCTATTAGTCTGTCGTGCTCTCATAAACTGCTGATTCCTTTTAGTTGCTACAGGCTGGAAGTGCCAAATGACAGAAGGCACAGTACAGATGACCAAACCAAGACACAGCTATTTCTGAAGCCAAAAGTATGTGCCAAGGACTGCAATGGAAATAGTCTTTTTTCATTATGGAACATCTAACCATTTGATGATTTTTGATCAAGTACAAGTCTATGTATATCTTTCATAAAGAAATCCTAACTCAGTTATTTGCTTCATACTAGAAGTATTTCACTCAAGTTGTATGACACAAACCTGGGTGGTTTCAAGGACCCCAAAGCATCTTTGCAGCATGACCTCTAAAAGGGAAACTCTCTAAGTTCTTGTGTCCCTCTAGTAGCAAATTGCTCTGCCTATGTCTGCATCCCACTCAACTGATAAAGTGAGTCATGTGGTGTTTTATCCTCCCAATCTCCAAAGTGATCAGCTCCCATGACAAGCAGAGACCTGTCTGCAGCTGGTAATCAGCAGTCCCAAGTCTCAAACCCAGTGAAAATAAAAATATCCTTCCTAATCTCTGACCAGGCAAATTCTTCAATCACTCCACATCTTAAAAATTACAAGTGAAATATTTTTAAACATTTGCTACATTATTACAATTATTGAATATAATATTTTCTCAAGGCAGCTTATTTAGAGAGCATGATTACAATGGATTCAATGATGGTCTCTCCAAAAGATAGGTTCGTGTGCTAACACCTGAAAGAGACTTTGCAGAACCTTGAGATGAGATTAGGGGTTCCCTCATATCTCAGTTGGTAAAGAATCCACCTGCAATGCAGGAGACCCCGGTTCAATTCCTGGGTTGGGAAGATCTGCTGGGGAAGATATATCCTGGATTATCTTAGATTTAGTGCCCACCTGGATTATCCAAGTGGGAAATAAATCTGAAATGAAGCAGGACCCTATAGTCCTTGCCCCCTGCCATGTCCTCTGCCTGCCATTTGTCTATAAAATATTGTTGTCAGAGTAAGTTTAATCAGAGAAATGGGAAATGCAGGAACAAAGGAAAACAGTCAAAGGAGACCAAATAATAATGATATAGTCATTAAGCACAGCCAAAGACCTTTAGTTCTTTCTCGAGGGCTATAGATATTGTTCTAAGACACATCCTGTGAGCTGTCTTATGAAACACCAGGTGAAAGAATTTAACTACATGATGACCAGACTGTACCCATGACATAAGCTGCACAATTCCAAGAATTGGCCTCAAACAAATGGGAACAAATCAACCCTGGAACTGAAGATTAACTGTACCTCAAGCAACCAAGATGACGCTGGTCAGACCACCAATGACCAATTTGACGATGACTGTCAGAGCTGACTGTGCTGTTTCTGCACGAGCTGCTTCCACCACCAACACCTTCACTTCTGTCTATAAATGCTCTTGTCGCCACTGACTGCCAGTGGGGGTGTGGGGGCAGTCAACTTTTAGACAGATGTCTGCCTTCCCTACCCCCACCCTCTAGCTGTTGCCAGCATCTGAAATAAAGCAATTTTCCTTTCCACCAACCTGGGCTGTTTATTGGCTTTTGAGCAGCGAGCAGCCGAATCCCACTACATACCTTTTAGTTACAAACCCAATGACAAATGGAGACAGAAGAAGAAAAGACAAAGACCCAGAGAGGAGAAGGTCCTGTGAAAACAAAGGCAAAAACTGGCAAGATGTAGCTCAAGCCAAAGAATTCCTGGAGCCACTAGAAGCTGAAGAGGCCAGGAAGAATTCTCTCTAGAGTCCTTCGATTTCTGTTTTCTGGCCTCCATAACACCGAGAGAGTAAATTTCTATTATCAGTCACCCAGCTTGTGGTAATTTGTTAAGCAGCCACAGGAAACCAAGACGATGATAATATAGTATGTTAGAGTTTTAAATGTGAACTAAAATGTTTTGAGTGTTAAGTTTTCTCAATCAGGAAGATGTTTAGGCTCCCTTTGGGAAAGGTTCTAGATGAACCCCAAGGTGAACAGATGCTTCTTTCACTGTGCCGGGAAGATCGACTCCCATGGAGCTAGGACTCCAGAGTCACAGAACAACCTGGAGCCCGAAGTCCCAAAGCTTTACTGGGGAGATGCGGGAGAATGTGAGGTGGTGAGCAGGGCTGATCCACCTCCAGCCCTGGAAAATCATGCAAAACTGAGTCTGACTATGACGGGCTAGTCGCTTCATATTTGGTTACACACAGATGGCACACTCTCATTAAGTGTAAAATGCCGTTAAATTATAAGTCTTGCTCCTAATCACAAGGTAGCTATGACTGGAAGGCACAGAGTCACTGAATAGATGTAAACTGCTCTGGAGAATTCTTTGCTAGTCCCTTCGAACATTCAAGGGGCTCATGATACCCAGAAGGAGTGATGTTTAGTGACCATTCCCAACATGGTACCAAGAAAAGCAAGGAACAAAACAGGGAGGTGTTCCGCAGGAAATAAAATTAGCTATATTTTTTAACACATCCATGAAGCTGTGAGGATCAAGACATTCTGCCACTTTTCAACAATAGTTTTTGCAGGTTGTCTTTTTGTTAAGTAATTTATTTTTTGACCATGCTGGGTCTTTGTTGCTGCACACGAGCTTCCTCTAGTGGCAAGCAGTAGCTACTCTCTAGTTGCTGTGTGCAAGCTTCTCTCTGCAGTGACTTCTCTAGTTGCAGAGCACAGTCGTGTCCGACTCTGTGACCCCAGGCCAGAATACTGGAGTGGGTAGCCTTTCCCTTCTACAGCAGATCTTCCCAAAACAGGAATCGAACCAGAGTCTCCTGCATTGCAGGCAGATTCTTTACCAGCTGAGCTACCAGGGAAGCCCGTAATATATCATAAGGGAGCTTCAAAGAAGATAACCTGGACCTCCCCGGTGGTGAAGTAGATAGGAATCCACCTTCCAATGCAGGGGACACAGGTTTGACCCCTGGGCCGTGAAGATTCCACATGCTGCAGGCGACTAAGCCCATGTGCCACAGATCTTGAATGCTTGAGTTGCAACTACTGAAGCCCATGAGCCTAGAGGGTGTGCTCAGACAATCATGGAAACAACTTGTGGGAAGCCCAGGTTCTTTTCTGCCCCTGTGACAATCTTGGTATCTTTCCCACTGTGGGGTTGAATAAGAGCTCACTCCAGGCCATGCAGTCACAGTACCCAGTATTGTCCAACCACTATCAGATCACAAGAGGAGGAAAGGGAACTCCTGCAACTTAAAGAAACCTGTTATGAGACCCTCCATCGCAACCCTCATCTCCCCAAAACAAGCCATCCACCTCTGCTGGGATGATCTTGTGGCCCTGCAGAACCCCACCCTGGTCCCCACCCTTCATGAAAACTCACACTATCTCCTCCCTCCTTCTAATTACCTTCCTACACAAGTGGAGCACACACTCCTCCTCACTACCGACCCAGCTAACTTCTCCAAGACCAGTTCGAGTTCTGCTCCAAGTACTCAAACTTCAACCTTCCACCCTGTCCAAGAGCACTCACTTCATGACAGGAAGCTTCTCACACCCCCACCTCCATCTTTCTCCCAAAGAGGAGAGTGAGATTGGACATAAGCAGAGACTGGAATAGAATTGGTTCCCATGCTTAAGGAATAGAGTTTCTAGAACAGGGATATAATAAGACTCTATGGCAATACACATTACCTTTTTTCACCTATTGCCTTTTTCAGTCTTTCCTTAGGTTTATCTTCTTCCTCATCTGCATATACGTAGACTGTCCCAAATAGTAGTTATACCCCCAGGTTCTGAATATTGATCTCTTGAGCCCTAACCATGGGCAAGTTCCTCACTTTCTTCACTTGAATCATTGGAAAAATGATACTTCCAAGGGGTGTTTTATGAGGACTAAATGAGAAACCTCTCTGAGGCTTAGTAGTAACACAATGCCTGGCATAAGGTAAGACCTCAATAAATATTAGCTATTGGTATAGGATCTAAAGTGCTGAATTAGGGTAAAAGTTAAATAGGTCATTCAGCATGCTTTTAGGGTAGACCCTGGGTTTCAGGTTTGAAAACAAAACACCACCAAAAAAATCAGTGTTTGTGATTCACCCAGAGTCTATCTCAGCTATTGTAGCTAGAATTTGAACAAAAGAGTTTGGAACCACAGCCTTATGACAGTAAACAGCTTTTAGCCTGGAATTTACCCCCACCCTCTTCCTTGGGAATCTATAGTAACAGGATGCAGCTGATAAAAAGTCTACAGGTTCTAACCATTTCTTTTTCTTTGTCCACCCTTCTCCCCAAGTCTTTTTCCTCCCTCCCTAACTCCCTCTCTCTCTTGTCTTTCTATTCATCTCTTTATCTCTGTTTCTTCCTCAGATAAGACTGACTATAGAGATGGCATGTGTGCGTGTTAAGTCACTTCTGTGTGTCCGACTCTTTTCAATCCCATGGACTGTAGCCCACCAGGCTCCTCTGTCCATGGGGAATTCTCCAGGCAAGAACACTGGAGTGGATTGCCATGTCCTTCTCCAGGGGATCTTCCTGACCCAGGCATTGAACCCACACTTCTTATATCTCCTGTATTGAGAGGTGGGTTCTTTACCACTAGCACCACCTGGGAAGCCCACTGGGCTATAAAATCCTTGGGGGCAGGACTCAAGTCTTAACAAGTCAACTAAAGTCCTCTGTAGACCCAGCAGGGTACTGGGTGCTGAGCAGCAGTACAATAAATACTTGGTTCAATTTCTTATTCTTAGTAAAGGATATTTGTTTTCTTTATACAACATCCCATACAAAAGGAGAGCAAAGGAAGTCAGGACATCTCTAAAACAGAGAAGCAAATGTATATGAAACTACAACCCAAGTTTTGTAGGAAGTTCTAATGCCAAACCTTCAAGATGTGAAAAAATACACTACTACCTAGTGTGAAATCTGTAAAAGTCTTTCATCTGATAAAGTGTAATATCTAAATTAATAACTGGATGTTTTTGTCAAGTTGTTGGCAAACAATTCTCTCCATAATGCTGGTTACATATTTAAAATCCTCATGTGTGCTAAATCACTTCAGTCGTGTCCAACTCTGCAAGCCCATGGACTATAGCCCAGCAGGCTCCTCTGTCCATGGGATTCTCCAGGCAAGAACACTGGAGTGGGTTGCCATGCCTTTCTCCAGGAGATCTTTCTGACCCAGGGATCAAACCTGCATCTCTTATGTCTCCTGCCTTGGGAGGTGGGTTCTTTACCACTAGTGCCTGATTTCTCCGCCTTTCAGAATCAACTGAAGTACAGAAAAAAAAATTCAAATATAAATTCTTTTTCATAACAGACATAACAGCAGCAGCTTTGGCTGATGCCACTTCCACAACTTACACAATGAAATTCAGTCCTTATCCTTAACCAAGTAGTTAAACCTCAGGCTGAACACATCATCTGATGAGAAATTCAGTTTTCTCTGAAGTCCCCCAAATATAATTAGATTGTATGGATAGGGTGAAATAAAAGTTTCTTCTCTCAGCACTTTCATTTTCTTTTGGTCTTTTTTCTGATCATACCAATAATAATTCAAAAGTGTTTGAACATTTGAAAGTCAATGAGAGAGCTGAAGCAGGAGAGATGCCTTGCAGACAACCATGAGCAGGGTCTGTTACTGTGTGTTTATAAGCATTGTCAAGCTCCCATTGTTTCTAGGGGAAAATGGTGATGCAAAAATTATGCCCCTGCTCTAGGGGAATGAAAATCACATAAACTGTCTCCTGTAAATCATATTTTGCTCGTCTAAGTAGATCAGACGAGAAAGGAGAGGGGCTCTCCATGGCAAGGAGCTTTGATCATTTTGATCAAACACAGACCACCGATCAGCCTTCCAAGTGCCACCATGCGTCATACACATTTTCAATATTGTGTCATAATAGCTACCAGTCATTGTAGTCGAGATTAAAAAAAAAGATTGTAATTAAACATATGATTGGATCCAGACATTTTAATCATGCCCTCTATCTATTTTGCAAAGCAAGACTGTTGTCTTTTCAGCAGTCCCCAGGAATCGCCCAAGGATGACAATTTGCATGCTAACTGAATTCATGTACCGTGCGGATTGCACCAGGACATCTGTTGCTCATTGTTTGGGTCCCTCTGCTTTTCAGACTCAAATATGAAAATGCAGAAAGTAAAAGGCAAATTATGGAGCCCCAGGCAAGAGCAGAGACCAATTGTTTGATTTTTTCCTTCCCTCCTGCCATCCTTCTAGAGGAGACCATTACAGAAACTAAAACCATCCCCCACTTGGCCATCCTCCTGGCCTTACAATAAAATCAGTGCCCATGAAATGATGCTGTCTCCCAGCTGCTTCTTGTCTTAGTCTTACTCACGCTGGCCAGAAAGGGAACCCAGTCCCAAATCCAAACACAAGATGCCAAGAACCGGAAAGTGCTGTCCTGACTTGGGAATGAGGACAGAAGACAAACAAGGTTTGAAATGTCCTCTGTTGCTTAGAGAAATTGATCAGCTGGCTTGGCAAACAGTCTCCCCAACCCAGTGAAGATGGGAAGGGGAAGGACTGACAGGCGAATGGAATGAACTGTGTCAAGTAAACACTTAAGGGATCATTAAAGACGTGGCTTCTTCAAAGGGCCTGTGTTAACAAAGCTTGCAGAGGACTACTCGCTCAGAAATTCCTTCCTCTCCCCTCACTGTATTCAGGGCAAAGGCTGAGACAGAATTGAGATTCAGGAAGCATTTCTTATCAGCTATCATTTTTCTCCAATTTTCAAAATAGTTGTCTTGTGGAAACCAAGAACCTACAGTTCAGGGCTTTCCTGGTGGCTTAGTGGTAAAGAATCCACCTGCAAATGCAGGTGACATGGGTTCAATCCCTGGTCCGGGAGGATCACACTGCGGGGGCAATTGAGCCAGAGCACCGCAACCACCAAGACCAAATGCTCTAGAGCCTGTGTTCTACAATAATGAGAAGCCTGAGCACCCACAACTAGAGAGTAGTCTCTGCTCCCTGAAACTAGAGAAAAGCCTGAGTAGCAGTGAAGACCCAGTGCAGCCAAAATAAATTATTTTAAAAAAAAGAGAGAGAAGAACCAACAGTTCAGAGAGATTAAAGAATTTGCTAAGGTCACCCACTTGGGAAGTCACAGACCAGGGTTGATTCAAATCCAGATCTTTTCCCTCTGAGCTCCTGACATTTTTCCTCATGCACATGCTTCCCCGTTTCTGGGGCCGCATCCACCAACCCCTTGCTCCATTGTCCACACAGCTCAAAATGTACAACTTGGACAAAACCTGTCCCTTCTTTCTTTGGGGGAGGCTCTTAGCTTTTGCCTCAACAGAAGACAGGCGAAATACTCGTTTCATTGTTTAAATCAGCCCAAGTGGAGAACTTACCTTTCACAGTAACTTCGGGTCGCCCAGAGGCCGGAATGGAACGTTTCAACCACAGAAGCAGTCGCGTGGGCCAGAATCACTGAGAAAACACAAGAAACTACTGTCCTCTGTCACTCTACTGCACCACCACTCAGTTCCCCATTTAAATCCAAGTTCAAGAACTAGTTTGTGAGCGTGGACTATATATGTCAAGGACACGTATACTGATTTGCTCTGCAGCCGTAAAGCAACCCCGTGAGATCAGTGGCAACACCTGAGCCTAGTAAGCATAGCTCAGAGAGAGGAGAAGGATCGGTGGAGACTGCTCAGCTGTTGGTAACGAGACAAGATTCCACTTGATCTTAACTATAGGCCATTCCCCACCCCCACAATCTATCCCATTGTCCTAGTGCCTAATTTTTCTTATCCTTCCCATCAAACCGCCACCTTTCATCCTATAGACTTAGACCAGAGCCCTCATCTACTTACCATCCTCTCTTCCAACACCTAAGCTGATGTTGTTCAGTTGCTAAGTCATATCCAACTCTTTTGTGACCCCATGGACTATAGCCCACCAGGCCCCTCTGTCCATGGAATTCTCCAGGCAAGGATACTGGAGTGGGGTGTCATTTCCTTCTCCAGGGGATCTTCCCGAGCCAGGGATCTAACCTGTGTCTCCTTCATTGGTGGGCAAAGTCTTTACCCCTGAGTCACTGGAGAAGCAACATCTAAGCTCCCTCCTTCCAAATCCCACATCCAATTCCTCGGTGCCCTCACAGCAGTGGTGCCTACACTTTGTGTTTGAAAATCACCTGAAGAGCTTATTTCATTTCCTGTATCCATCCCAACATATTCAAACTCAGTAGGTCAGGGTGGGGCCTGAGACTCTGCATTTCAGACAAGCCTACAGGTGATGCCAGGGCAGCTGGTCTATCAGCCACTCTTTGAGAGCCTCTGCCAGCCTGACTCTGGTCCCTCCACAATGTCCCTGTGGCTGGAGGCTGCCTCCTCACTGGCAAGAGAAGAGCTGAGACGTTTGGGCCCAACTCAGCCTGGTCACCACGCTGACCAGGACAACCAAGAAGATGTGTTCTGACGCCCTCTGCTCTGGCTCAGCCTCAGTGTCAAGCCTCCACTCTCACTGGCTTCCTCCCTACTCTAGAGCAGTGGTCGCCAGCCTTTATGGCACCAGGGACAGATTACATGGGAAAAAACTTTTCTATGGACCAGGAGTGTGGGGGGAGGGTTGGGGTCATTCAAGCACATTACATGTATTGTGCACTTTATTTCTAATCTAATGCCACTGCTGATATCACAGGAGGTGCCAATCTGTGGCTCAGAGGTTGGGAACCCCTTATCTAGAGAGGAGTGCTCTCAGGTGGTGGGGTGTGATAAAAGCTCCCAGGGTTTTAGAATCAGAGTTCTGCTACTGAATGTGTCCTTGAGCAAGTGATGTGACCTCTCGACGCCTCTGATTCAACATCTGCAGAGCTGGCATCAAAATATTTACCTTATAAGATTTCATAAAGACTAAAAAAAACAACATTGCAAATCAACTATGCTGCTGCTGCTAAGTTGCTTCAGCTGTGTCTGACTCTGTGACCCCATGGACTGTAGCCCTCCAGGCTCCTCTGTCCATGGAATTCTCCAGGCAAGAATACTGGAGTGGGTTGCCATTTCCTTCTCCAGGGGATTTTCCTGACCCAGAGATCCAACCTGGGTCTCCCGCATTGCAGGCAGATTCTTTATCATCTGAACCTACTATACTCCAATATAAAAGAAAAATTTTTGAAAAACGAACACAACATTGTAAATCAACTATACTCCAATATAAGATTAAAAAAATTTTTTTAAGATATAGTAAAGATCAAAATGTTACCAACCTGGATTCCTGGGCTCTTTATTCAATAGAAATTGATGAGGCCAGATGAAAAATTCAGGCAAAGCCTTATTGGTGTTACTGAGTCCAAGCTCGTACTATGTACCAGGCCAGTAAATAGACAAGTTTTGGGGGCAAGAAACAGTGACTTTATTCAGAAAACCAGCTGACTGAGAAGAAAGTAAACTCATGACCCAAAGACCCATCTTGCTTCTTTTATACTAAAAGTGAAAGTGAAAGTCATTCAGTCATGTCCAACTCTGCGACCCCATGATACAGTCCATGGAATTTTCCAGGCCAGAATACTGGAGTGGTAGCCGTTCCCTTCTCCAGGGGATCTTCCCAACCCAGGGATTGAACCCAGGTCTCCCACATTGCAGGTGGATTCTCTACCAGCTGAGCTGCCAGGAAGTGTTTTAGTTGCTCAATCATGTCTGACTCTTTGAGACCCCATGGACTGTAGTCCACCAGGCTCCTCTGTCCATGGGATTCTCCTGGCAATTGCCATTCCCTTCTCCAGAGGATCTTCCTGACCAGGGATCAAACCTGGGTCTCCCACATTGTAGGCAGATTCTTACTAAAAGGGGAGGGAGTAAAGTCAAACATTTCCTTGTTTCTGTCCGCCTCCAGAGAAAATGTGTTAATTTCCGTCTGTAGTCATTCATAGGTGGGCCTGGTCAAGATATGCTCCCTATGAGCTACACAAAAGTATTTTAACTTAATGTTCATTACCTGGGAGGCAGGGTTCCCAGAGATGGGCCATTATGTATAATTTAGGCTTATAAGCAACACTCCTTTAGTGATTAACCTGTAATAGAACACAAAGGTTCTGCCCTGTTACATTGGGACTCCGGCTGCAGCAAGAGGGAGTAAGAACAGGTAACTGATACCCTTGCTCGCTCTCTAAGGGCGGGGTGCAAACTGGCCCCTTCAATGGGGTGAGAGCAGGGGCGGATCGGTGGGTCAGGCTAGTAGGGTGGCTTAGGTGGTCGGCCCACCCCTAGCAGGTTCACGCATGCCCCTGCTTCTGCTCCTGGCACCTCACAAGTGGCAGTTGGGTTTTGGCCTTTTTGTATCTTACTCACAATTGGTCCCAATTGCACATGCACGTGGTTATCTTTACTTCCTTATAGTTTCTTTGCATTCTCTTGCTCAAGGAGATATTTGTCCAGGTGCAAGCACTGCAGTGGGCCTCTCATGTGGCTCAGCGGTAAATAATCTGCCTGAAATGCAGGAGAGGTGGAGACCTGGGTTTGATCCCTAGGATGGGAAGATCCCCTAGAGAAAGAAATGGCAACCCACTCCAGTATTCTTACCTGGGAAATCCCATGGACAGAGGAGCCTGGCAGGCTACAGTCTATGGGGTTGCAAAAGAGTCAAGACATGACTAAGTGACTAACACAACAATAAGCACTGCAGTGAAGGGTCCCAGGACTCAGCTTTGTCTCAAAGAGAAAGAGCATAGTGATAGTCCTATTAATAGTATTGGGTTGGCCAGAAAGTTTGTTTCCATAACATCTTACAGAAAAACTTGAACGAATTTTCTGGCCAACTCAATACATTGCCTGTATAGATGCCTAATCCATAATCATTCTCTTGCTCCTCTCTCTTTCCTTCTCTTGGGGTGTGTATGGTTCAGTGTCTGCCTCCAAATGCCGCAGCAGCCACTCAAAGCCAAGATGAAACTGCCAAGACAGTGAAAGATGGCAACAGACTCATAACTGCCACGCTCAAGGCATTTTCAGAAACTGAGTGTGCTTTCCCTTCTGATGGCTTTATTATGGATATCTATGGAGCAAGGGGAATCTGAATCTGCCACACCATTTGCTGGTTATTTCCAAAGGTCACAGGGGCCAGCAACTTCAGCATAAGAAGAGCTGGAGAGGTCAGGGATTTGCTCTCTGCCCAGAGGCCTCCTCTCTGAGGACCTATTGGGAAACTCAGCCCCTAAAAGAGAGCCTTGAACCCCAGAGTTCTTTACGACTTTTCATCTTGTGCTTTTCCAAAATCCCTTAGTCTCTTAAATTTTGTAAATATTTATGTGCTTGTAGTACATTTTTTAATTCTTTTAATATTTTAATTTGGGGTTTGTACAGTTTATGGAATATTCATTATTCCCTGCTTTCTCTGTCTTTCTTATGGTTTTTACCATTTTGTCTAATTTAATGCTTTTTTGGTTTTTAAATATTGTCCACTTACTTTAATTTCATGTTTTTCATAACCAGTTTTCCTTATAATTATAATTACATATACAGTGAAGGATAATTTCAGAGAAATCACATTTTACAAACAAGCAAAATGAATAATTTTTAAAAACTATACTCTCATTGACCCAAAGATAATGCCACATAACATGCAGCTGTATACACTTCCAGGCTGTTCTCCTGGAAAAACATCCTAAATTTTCTTTTAGTGTGGTTACTTTTATCCTTTTTAACAGTGTATATTTTTAAATTTTGTTTTATTATTTTTCTAATTGTCTGGTTTGACTTTTTCACCTTTGACATTATTTTGTGGTTTACATTATATTTCAACTTTTCTTAACCTGACACATTTTCATTCTTCTATTAGTTTTCTTACACTATTTATGCTCAGCTGAGCTTTTAAGTAAAGTCTTTGTTACTATATTGATTACATTTTTCATTTACTTTGCTTCTTATTGTCTAGGAGGTTTTATTTTTTAATTCTTTTCATTCTGCATTCATGAATGACCCCCAGATAGCCTCCAAGCAGAGCTGGTTGAGGACTCACCACAGTCCTTTGAGCGCCTCATAACAGAGATCATATCCCCCTCAATGCCAAATCACCTAAAAGTTTCTGGAACCAAGTAAGAAAACCCATAGGTTGACTTTTCTCCCAGGATTATATTAATTTTCTCCAAACAGGCATTCTTCTTGGGCCATTGAAACAGTATGACTTTCTTCTGCACATCTCCTCCAGTCCCACAGAATGTGAGTTCTATGACCCAACAACTATGGTATAGATCATCATGACATTCAGAAAGGTTTGGCCCATAATTGGATGCTGAGCAGAGGAGGAGGGTCCATTCAGGCAGGACTCTCAGGGTAAAGCCTGTCTGATTTTAAGAAGAAGACTGAAGACATTGAAACTTCCAATAGTATTCCTTGAACAGAGCCATTATTACAGGCTCCTCAACCAAGTTTTCAGAACCTTGTCTCCATCTATTATTACCACCATGACTCACCATTCATTTAAGCAGGGTCCCTGGAGACCCTTCTTAGTGTCTAAGTCTCCTCAAGTCCATCACTTTATTAAAAAAAAAAAACAAAGATAAGTTAACCCACGTGGAAACAAATATCCCTTGTAGGGTTTAAGACCCACAACAACAGCTGCTTCAGTTTTGTTTTTTAATCATAAATCTGTTTTCCACTGCAAAAGCCTCCAAGAAACAGAGAAGCAGACCATTTTCTTTTGATAGTTAGATGCCTATTGGATTGGTTTGAGTCCCTGAAAGTAACCTGGTTAACCAAGTCTGATTTCCCTGGTTCGTTGTTTCTTTTATTTTCTACACTGCATATGTACCCCAGTTTGAGGCCTATTCAAGAAACAATTTCACTCTTTTAGGTTGAATTTTCTCACTGACATCTCCATCCACCTACCCAAAGTCTGGTACCTTAGCAGTCTTCCCCTACCCTTTGTCCTGTAAGGGCTCGGGTTCTTTCACATCCTTCATAAATATCAGTCTCCACTCCCTCCAGTTTGCATGAACTATCCTTAGCCAATTAATGCTTTAACTATGCATTGCCTTTATGTTAATTATTTTGTCTAAAGGGCCTGAAAACTCTCATATCAAAAAACACATAACCAATGCATGTCATTTATGCCTTGTTTCCTTTGCAATGTTGTTCTTGCTTAGTCACTCAGTTGTGTCCAACTCTTTTGCGACCCCATGGACTGTAGCCCACCAGGCTCCTCTGTCCATGGGATTTCCCAGGTAAGAATACTGGAGTGGGTTTCCATTTCTTCCTCTAGGGGATCTTCCCATCCTAGGGATCAAACCCAGGTCTCCACATCTCCTGCATTTCAGGCAGATTATTTACCACTGAGCCACCGGGGAAGCCCAAGAGTTTCAAACACTAAGTTATTAGTTGTTGTTGTACTGTCCTTCCTATTCATGGTGCTCTTCCCCATCTTCCTCTGGTTAACTGGGCACACTTCATCACATTTAAATATCTTCTCCTCCATACATAGCTCATGCTGCCTTCTCTGAGTTCCCATAAGATTCTGTGACACATTGATTTGTTTACAAATTTTGTCTCCAAGGAAATAATCTCCGAAAGTATTCTTGGGAAGGTCAGAGGCTTAATGAACTAGTTATCACACCAAGTCAGTGGGTTCTCAGAAATGCAAATCACTCACTTTTGGTAAAGTTGATAACTTTGTTCTCCTTAGCTACATCTTCCATTTAGACAGAGGGGACATCTGTGTTCACTCACTGAACAAATATGTATCAGGTGCCTAATTCGTGCTACAGATCATTCCAGGTGCTGAGGATGGAGCAAGAAGCCAGGAGAGAACAGCCTGACACAGAAAATAGCCAAGAGCCTTCACAGGCGAGTCTCCCTGATGAAAACTGTGCCCGGGATTAGTTAGGTCTTAGATCCATTACTTGATCAGAGAGTGTGGAAAGGTGACCAGGAAATAAGCTTTGGGCTGAAAAAGAAAAACACCAAAACTAATTTTAGCCAGAAAAATATACCACACTCTCATTCTGTAACTCTGTCTGCACCTGGTGAAATGATATGGGTCACATTACAGTTAAAGGAGGAATTGTTGAGGAATTGTTCCCTGGTTCACGGGACCTTTTTCCCCTTCTCTTCTCTTTGTGAGCATTTGCCATTGAAGCTTCCTGCTGTGAGACCTTCATGTTATACGGGAAAGTATCAGCCCAATGACTTCTAAAACCAGCACAATAACAACCCCAAGAGTTGAAGAGAGTTTCTGAGCATCAGTTCCCCTCTTGACCTGAAAATCTTGACCTGACCGAAAGAGATCGCATTCAAAACACAGCAATGCTTTTCAAAGCACCAGACAGGGCTTGAGTGTGATGTCCTCACTAACCTGAAAATTGTGGGAAGCGTCTGCTTTGAAGTACATTGCTGAGCACAGCACATGGCTGCCAAATGTCAGCCCCTCAGGGCTCACAGAACGGATGCCAAAGGCAGACCTCCACCTAGCAAGCCCCATAGCTTCCACTAGCCACACACAGTACTAACTGGAGAAGTCACCTCCTGCTCCCCAGGGAGGAGGAACTTCACTTACCAAATGCAACATGTCCCCATGTGAAAAGGCATCTGAGTGATGTGCCAGTTAAACCAGACAGCTTACCAAGCCTTTCCTCTAGATTCTATTTTCATCTTTGTGTTTCTTACAGCATGAATTTCAGTATTTTCACTGTACTAGTACATTCTTTTTTAATATTTTCTCAGCCATGCCACACGGCATTTAGGATCTTTTTTCTGGAACCCATGCTGCTTGCATCAGAAGCACAGAGTCTTCACCACTGGACCAGCAAGGAAGTTCCTACTAGTACTTCACCCAGTTGTGTATGTAAAGACAAGTATGGTTTGTTTGTTTGTTTACAATTATAATATCCATAAGAAAAAATAAAAAGACTATATAAAACAGAAGTTGCCCATTGAATGTAAATACTTTGCCTTTTATTTTAGATCATTTCACATAAATTTACTTAAACATACAATAAACAAAATTAGAAAGCTAATTTTTGTATGCTGTCAGTATAGGGACAGAACACACAGAGAAGAAAATTAATGTAAATGCCACTTGAATTACTTGTGAGAAAGCCAGAAACCTACCACACCACAACTTCAGTTATTTGAAACATTCTATTAAATTAAAATCGCGTAAAGGAGTGGAGGGAGAGGCAAGGTTGGTGAAGGGGATTAAAGGATATAAACTACTAGGTATAAAATAAATGCATTTAAGGATGTGATATACAACACAAGGAATATAGCCAATACTTTATAATAACTTTTATACTTTACAAGGAGTATAACCTATAAAAATACCAAATTACTGTGTTGTACACCTGAAAGTAATATAATCTTGGAAAGCAACTATACTTCAAAAAAGAAAAATAGTTCTTTAAAACAAACTCTAACCAGGTATAATGGGCCACTCCTTGTTATCTTTACTATTGTAATTAAACTATCATCAACCACAATCTCCCTGGCATTAGGACAATTATATGGCCTCAGGTGGTCCTAGTGGTAAAGAATCCACCTGTTGATGCAAGAGATGCAAGAGACGCAGATTGGATCCCTGGGTTGGGAAGATCCTCTGGCATAGGAAATGGCAACCCACTCCAGTATTCTTGTCTGGGAAATCCCATGGACAGAGGAACCTGGTGGGCTACAGTCCATGGGGTCACGAAGAGTTGGATATGACTGAAGTGACTTAGCACACATGGCCTCTGGCACAGCCTATCAGGACATGATGGAACTGGGGCCATACTTAACTAAACTGACAAGGAAATCCTTATAGGGCATCCCAGTGGCCTGGAAACAGTACTGGAATTTCTCTTAGGCCTTCAGGATTTCCAGAATTCAATTACACACTTAAGAGAATCTGACTGGGGGGTCATCATATCCACTTTTTGGTAAACACTTAAAACACTCTGCTAGATATTTTCATACACATATGTGATAATTAAATATGGAAATCCAAACAATTCCAACTTCTTAAAGCTGATCTCATGTATTCTCTGAACACCAGTTCAGAAAATCCTGAGAGTTTTCCTATATACTTGCAACACTGGAATGAGAGGTCAAAATAAATGGTTAATTTTTTCAGTTTACCTAGAAGGCTGTTCTACTTTGTAATATTAACAGCACAGTGCTAATGTAGTACTACACATTTGCTTACCAGTTTATAATCGACAAAGTAGTTTTAAATCCATTGTCTGCTCCGGGAGGCGGGAGGTTCCACCACAGCAGAGTCAAGCTGTCTTGTTCAGGGTTGTAGCCCTTGTGTCTGGGGCAGCTAACTGCTAACTACTTGGTGGCTCAGACAGTAAAGAATTTGCCTGAAATGCAGTAGACTCAGGTTCAATCCCTGGGTTGGGAAGAGAAGGGAAAGGCTACCCACTCCAGTATTCTTACCTGGAGAATCCCATGGACAGAGGAGCGTGGGGGGCTAAGAGTTCATGGGGTCGCAGAGGGTCAGGTGCAACTGACTAAGCAGTACGTATCTCTCTTTTTACATAATGAGTAATATCGTTCAAGAAGGCACGCCAGGTACAAACAGTCTCATTCTAGAGATGAGAGAATGGAGGCTCAGAAAGTCAAATGATATGTGCACACATGCTAAGTCACTTCAGTCACTTAAACTACTAGGCCTTCTAGTAGTTAGTAGCTAGGCGTAGTAGTAGCTAGGCCTTCTGATCCCAAGACCATTTCTTTTCATTGACTGTGCCATGCCATCTTGCCTAATCTTGTTTTTTAGTAGCTGTCAATCCACAAACTTAGATTTTTCATCATGTCATTTGATCCATGTGATGGCCTTGTGTGAAGAGTCTGGGACTTAGTTTTTCATTTCACTAATGTGTGAACTGAGAGTCAGTAGGGTCACAACACAGAGAATCAACTTGTAGTTGCCAAGGAGAGAAGGATTGGGAGTTTGGGATTAGCAGATGCAAACTATTATATGCAGGATGAATAAACAACACATCCTACTATATAGGATGAAAGTGAAAGTGAAATTCGCTCCGTTGTGTCCAACTCTTTGTGACCCCAGGGACTGTATAGTCCATGGAATTCTCCAGGCCAGAATACTGGAGTGAGTAGCCTTTCCTTGTCCAGGGGATCTTCCCAACCCAGGTCTCCAGAGTTGCAGGCAGATTCTTTACCAGTTTAGCCTCAGGGCATAGGGAACTATATTCAATATACTGTGATAACCATGATGGAAAAGAATATGAAAATCAATGTATATATATATATACACACACATATATATATGTATAATTGAACCACTTCACTGTACAGTAGAAATTAACACAACATCATAAATCAACTATGCTTCAATAAAGTAAATTTGTTTAACAGTGTAGCAAAATAAGGTCACAAATCTCCCCACTAGTAAGCGGCAGGACCAGAACCAGAGCTGAGATAGTTAGAGTCAGGCTCAGTGCTCATCTGACTGCTTCTCTGGTTCCTCTTCCTAGCCCTCAAGAGGCACCTCCCATTTCCACATGTAATCACTATGTCTGCAGTGAGCGGCTATGGGCAGATGCTTTGGGGACAGACTGGGCCAACGGCACTGTCTCTACCATACAAGGACTTACCTTCCCCTGGCAGGTTCAGACATGTGCACAGCTGACCGTACGACAGACCTGGCCCTGAAAAACACACACAAAAGGAGACACAGAGAAGGCAGAGGGGTCTGTCAGTGTGATAAGAAACAAGCATTTAGGGCCACAAAATGTGGTAATGATCCTGACTCCAGGTGACTTTCTAGTCATGGATAGGACACCTACTTAGCCTGTCAAATAGGAGGAAAAAATGTACAGTGCTTATGGCAAGAGGGTGAGTTTTGTATAAGTGTAAGTTGCTCAGTAATGTCCGACTCTTTGCAACCCCATTGACGGTAGCCCCACCAGGCTCCTCTGTCCATTGAGTTCTCCAGGCAAGAATACTGGAGTGGGTTGCCATTCCCTTCTCCAGGGGATCTTCTCGACCCAGGGATCAAACCCCTGGTTTTCTGCATTGCAAGCAGATTTTTTACCACTGAGCTACCAAGGAAGCCTCGTTTTGTATAACCCATTCTTTTTTTTTTTTAAGACTTTATCCTTCACAGCTTAAATTTAAATACACTGTATCAAATTATTTAAATAAATTTGAATATATTAAATTTATTTAAGTAAATAAACATTAAAAGTTGGAAAAGTTACTTTCCAAATGCATGCTTGCAACAAGAACTGCATCCCTATAGCACAAGCACTAACAGAAGCCTCATCTTGCTCAGAGGCCCTGCTCCTCAATCACTGAACGGCTCTTATGTGTCTAGTTGCCGGGTTTCTACACTGCTGTGCATTAAAACATAACTGAGCAGCCCTCTATGAGGCCTTCCCAGAATAGACCCCCACCCATACCCTCCCTCTCCAATGTGCTGCTGGAGGACCAGATTCCGCTCCTTGTCTGTAGAAAAACTTCAGTCAAAGGACCAATTTAATCAGAGAAGTGAGAAAATGTGGAAAGAAAGGAAAACAGTCAAGCAAGCAAAATAATAGTACTCTAACCACTAAACAAATTCAACAGCATTTAGTTCTTCCTCAAGGGCCATGGCTTACGTTCTCAGCCATGGCCTTGGAGCTGTTTTGTATAGACTGAGATCCTCACCAGGTGGAAGAAGTTTATCATATGCTGCCCACAAGCGAGGTAGACCTCAGACAGGATGAAACCAGAAGGTTGATGAGGCTGACTCCAGATTACCTCATCACCAATCAATCAGGAGAATATCCATGAGCTGATCACACCCTGCTCCTTGAACAGTATAAGATTCCTCAAGCAGAGTGCTGGTGATCGGGTCACTGGTGGGGTTCTGCCCTTGGTTGGCTGGGTGCTGTTGGCCCCACTTCTAAAGTGCAGTGCAAAGGGACATCGTATATATGCAGCATTTGTTTGGTTGTTTTTCTTTTTTTTTAAAATTTTTGCTTCTGTTTTTCTTTGCAGTTATTAAATCTGTATGCATGGAATTTTAAACCTCTGCCATACTATATCCCAAAGAATTGATGCTTTTGAACTGTGGTGTTGGAGAAGATTCTTGAGAGCCCCTTGGACAGTAAGGAGATCCAACTCGTCCATCCTAAAGGAAATCAGTCCTGAATATACATTGGAAGGACTGATGCTGAAGCTGAAACTACAATACTTTGGCCACCTGATGCGAAGAGCTGACTCATTTGAAAAGACCCTGATGCTGGGAAAGACTGAAGGCAGGAGGAGAAGGGTATGACAGAGGATGAGATGGTTGGATGGCATCACCAACTCAATGGACATGTGTTTGAGTAAACTCCGGGAGTTTGTGATGGACAGGGAGGCCTGGCATGCTGCAGTCCATGGGGTCACAAAAAAAAGAGTGGGACACGACTGAGCGACTGAACTTAGCTGAATACTATATCCACCAATGGGCATTATTATCATGTCGTGTAGAAAGTCAGTTGTGTCATGCAACACTCAGAATGCTGTGTTCAGCCTTGTTTTTCCAGAGTGGGGTTTTTCAGTCATTTCTTCAAGGGGAAACGAAATGATTTTAGTTGGAGCAAAGCTTTAAGCGTGTCAGTGTGCTTTTGTGCGGCTGTGTTCTATGGCCATCTGAACCTTGCAGTGAGGTTGCAGGGCCCCTGGGACCCGCCGTCTGAGGCCGCCTGGTTTGCTCCATTCACTTTCTGAGTTTTTAGACTCCAGAGGGAGACACATTTTTCCAAGTTGCATGCGAGGGCAACGCATCACCTCGCCTCCCTTCTGCTCGCCTGCACATCCGACCATTGGCTCTGTCTGGGCCTGGGCCGCGACCATCCAGCTTGGTCCCTGATGTCGGGAAGAGCTGAGGTAAGGCGGTGGGTCGGGCGGCCTTGCGCAAGAGCGCACCCCTGCCCCAACTCCACACCCACCGCGAGAGTCCCATGACATGCCAGAGCCGATGGAGGCCCCGGGCAAGACGGGTGTGGGGCTATCTGCCCTCGTCCCTGTCCTCGGGGGCAGGGTCCCCGGGTTCCGGCCTAGCAGCTGCAGTGCATTTCTTCAAAAGAGGCCTCTTTCCATAGGTTGCTGACTCTCCCGTCTGTAATACCCGTTATCAGAATGACCCTGTATTCAGTTTAATAATTCATTATTTCCATGCTGCAAGAAGATTTCTAATGAAGGGGGAAAAAAAACAACAGCAAGAACATTCTTTTTTTTTTTTTTTTTAGCTTAAATTAAAAAAATTTTATTTTCTTGCAGTTCTGGAGGCTGAGAAGTACAAGATTAAGGCACTAGCTGATTCAATTACTGGTGAGCACTTTATAAAGGGCTGTCTTCTTGCTGTGTCCTCAAAGGCAGAAACAGGGAATGAGCTTCCTGAATGTCTCTTCTTTCAAGAACACCGATCAGACTTTAATTACTTCCTTATTCTAAATACAGACACACTCTCTTCTAGTTACTTGCCTTCCAGGAATCCAGGGCCCCTGCCAGCCGATTTGCATCTTCTTTTCTGTCGTTGTCCCCTGTTGTTGAACACTTTAAAAAAGCCACATCTGCTAATTGAGAAGGGTTCATTCCAAATGCAGCATCTAACTTTTGTAACATTCTTCTTATATCTGGTGCACTTTGCCCAATGAAGGTCATGTTTAACATCATATTCTCAGGGGCCTTAGGGTCTCCATCAGTGTAGCGCCCATAAGCTTGGTAAATTCTTTCTAGAAACTCTAATGGGATCTTCATTGGATTTTATTGGTATCTCCAGAATTTTGTTGAAGCTCTTTTGCTTAGATACGTGCTAAGATACACTTTCTGTAATGCTCTAGATGTGGCATGTTTCCATTTTTAGGATCCCAGTGAGGCTCAGTGGTAGGAACTACCTGATTTGCTTCTGGAGTTCCATGTGGGTCCGCTAGATGAAGCTGGTGTGCTTCCTCTCTAGCTTTGTCAATGACCATCTTCCTTTTAATCTCAGTCACCATCAAATTCATAAGGATGTCAATGTCCACCTAAGAGTGATGGTGAATGGCAAAGACAGAAGTGAAGAGTTCAGTCAGGTGGTGTGGGTCCTCTCGGTAAGGAGGGTTACGGTTTTTCCAGATAAATCTGAAGTTGAGAATGGATTGTGCATCTATAGACATCCGCCTGGTTGGCCTTTTGCCTTAAAGCCTCCTACAGGATATCCGCTCAAGAGACATTGCCCCGTTTTGAAAGTGGCTCCTGGTCCAAACTGAGTGCCCTGTGGGGCCTTAGATGGTGATATGAAACTAAGTGCCTGTACCCCAGGGAATAACATAGAAACTTCTAATCGTTCCCCGTAAGTAGGGAAAAAATTAAGAGGTGGAAGGAGTGAGTAGGTCCGCGGCACGGGAGTGATCTGAACAGTCACATGGTCAGATAGGGGAGCCGTATTGGCCAGAATGGGATTTAAGGTGTAACATAACATGCCCTCACTCTCATTTTCTCCCGCTTCCTTTCATACAACAGATTTTCTCTTGGATTTCCTTTCAGACAGCTGCACTGTAGGCTGGCAGTCATCTGAGTTCTTTTCCTCAATGCAATAGCATCAATGCTGTGCATAGGGAATCTCACCCTTTTCCCTTGCCCTTTCACAAAACAATTCCAACTGCCAGACTGCATAGTAACTGAGTGAGCCCTTCAGGTGTCGTCCCTTTTCTGATCCTAATATATGTTGGAACCACACATTATCATAATAGAATATCATCTCTTTCTTAGTCATAGGTTCACAGCTATATTTTGCCCACTTATTTAAGATACCCCCCCAAAAGACTTTCCTTAGGGACAGATGGAGTATTTCCCATATTTAAAAGTTTAAGAACAACAAAGCCCCCAAAGCACAAACAAGTCCCATCCCTGAAAGCACACATCCCAACAAGAATGAACACACAGTAGAAGCAAACAAACTGGTTTACAAGTCGGGTAGAGTCCAACAAGTGCTCTCTCCAACAGGGTATCTCAATCAAATGCAAAACAAATTGGCCGGCCTGGTGGAGGAAAAGCCCCAGCTGTGTAGGCGAGGGTGTTTCCCGCTGTCCACCGAGAGCGACTCACCGAGAGCGAGTTCTTCAGTTCCTAGAAGTTTGTTGATTCCTTGCTGCAAGCGTTTGGTGCCGCTTCAGGGAATTTTGAAGGGGAAGAGTCTCAGAACAAGTCGTGCCTGCAGCTGCTAGGGCCTTACCCTAGAATTGGGCAACCCACCTGCTGGCCTCTAGCAGCAAGGCCCTGACTGGCATCACTAAAGTTTGTGATCAAGTCCAAGCTCCTACTTCTCGTCCCACACAGGTCAATCCATAGAGAGATGAGGTGTTGGGGAAAGAAATAGCGACTTTATCCCCAAAGCCAACCGACTGCAGAAGATGGTGGTCAAACGGCCTCAAGAACCCTCTGGCCTGGCTTGGATGCTCAAGAACATTCTTATCTATGGAGCAGCTAACTCACACACAGCGTCCTGCTTTTCATACAGAACTCACCGATGTACAAACCGACCGTGTAAATACTCTCTCCTCTTACACTCGTGTATCATACGTGTACATGGTGGGTCCTCCCCTGGGACTCTTTCCTTACCAGTAGCTGTCCTGTTTTCTGGGTTGTTTCTAATGGAAGATGAACACACCCAGGGCTCACCCAGCTTGCTGGGCAAACCCAGCTGCCCCCGCGCCTGCCCACGGGGCTTGTGGGGGGCTGTCTTGTTCTCACTTTAAGTCAGGAGTCACGAAAGACACTTTTTTTTTCAACTGAGGAAAAAAAACACAGCTCCACTCTCGTGCTCACCAGGAATGTCCGCATCGCCGTCCGCTTCTCCCCTTTGCGGTTGCTAATGACAACATGATGACTTACTCTACTATTCAGAAAACCTTTTTATGTAATTAATGTATGCTTTCTTGTTTACAAATGCCTGATTTAAAAAGAAGAAAAAAAAAAAAAGACTCTTGCATACCCCATCCAGGGGGAGACACACAGTCTTGAGGGCATTAGCCTGCTGTGGCCCCCTTCCCCTGGCAAAGCAATAAAGCTATTTCTTTCTAATTCACCCAAAACTCTGTCTCTGAGATTTAATCCGGCACTAGTATACAGAGGCTGAATTTCGCCGACAGAATCACCACTGTGGTGCTTTAAAAATATTCGAATGCCTAGTCCCCACTCAGATGAATTATATTGTCCATTTCTTTGTCAACAGAATGAGATGGGCTCAAAGCATTTAATATAATAATGATAGATAATTTTGTCTCTGTGATTTTCTATAGTGAATTAAGTTATTTCAATTTTTTCTGTCGAGAGTCAATAAACAGTTGTCTAAAGAATTTATGATTGTATGTGAAATAAGCTGAAATGATCTCACAATTTTGGGCGTGAATACTTAACGCTTAAATGGATACTTAAACAAATTAGTATATTTTTTTCTTGGAGAAGATAAAAAGTGAAAATGAATGAGAATGAACTTGGTTCACTTTAATACATAATTATTTCTAATTGGCAAAAAAGATACAATATTCTGAAAGAAGTGAAATGCTTATTAGCAATTATCAACATCAGCTACTTCAGTGACATATATTTTTTTTTAATATATAATGGGTAATATAAATAGTGACTATGTCTCTAAAACATGTTTTTGTGAGGTTATGGTGCTACCTTCTAAATGTGAACATTGAAGTTTGAAACTGACCACTTTGTCACTAAATTACTTTGACAATTTCAATGGTCTGAATTTGTAAATGACATGAAACAGCTACTACAAGAACAAAATTGTCTGATTCTTGTTACTTTGTGGTTGCTCTGTATTTCAGTGACAAAAGCAGTTGCTAGAAGTCACTGAGAATCATGTATGAACACATTAAGGTTTTTTTCCCCCATGAAGTACAGATCAAAAGGACTCCCTGAAGCCATGTCTGTCCTTTATTTCTACTAGTATAATTGCTAATCTATTTGGTGGAATAGTGGCATTTTACTTTTTTCTAGGCTCATGATTATATTATTTTTTTTCTCTTAGCTGTCTAAAATGCCAGCAGTATGCTAGACTAGCTCCATGACTTTGGTCAAAATAAAAACTTAAAATTAAGAGCGACATATAGATTTCACGGTATGGTGGAAAGAGACAAAAATAGGTTAGAAGCTAGCTCATTTATGCTCAAACTCAAGCAAGCTGCAAGCAATGAGATAAAAGAAAAAGTAATCTTTGAGGGAAAATCCTTTTTAAAAAAAAAATTCTTTTAAAAAATCCTTTTAAAAAAATTGATTTCTCACTCTGACACTAATTCAATATACAATGGTCCCCTTATCTATGCGGGATCCCTTCCAAGTGGGTGACTGAAACCTTAGATAGTACCAAACTCTACATATGTTTTTTTCTGTATATACATACTTATGATAAAGTTTACTTTATAAATTAAGCACAGTAAGAGATTAACAACAGTAATTAATAATAAAATATAATAATAATAATATACTACAATAGAAGTTACATGAATATAGTCTCTCTCTTTCTCTGGAGGCATGTGTCTCCCTTTCTCTCTCTCAAAGTATCTTATTGTGCACTGTACTCACCCTTCTTCTTGTGATGATGTAGGGCAATAAAATTCCTATATGATGAGATGAAGTAACATGAACAACATAGCCACTGTGACATAGCATTAGAACTACTGACTTTGTGACTGTTAACTCAAAGGAGGGTTATCTACTCCAGGTGATCCTGGATCATCAAGCCAGGACAATGTCAATAGATGGATGTCAGGAGAAGATGGTGTCAACAGTTGGGGATCCCAGGTAGGACATAGTGGAATGATGTCATCAGGCTACTTAGAATAGTACACAATTTTAAACTTCTGAACTGTTTACTTCTGGCAATTTTTCATTTAGTATTTTTGGGCCACAGTTGACTGCAGGTGACTGAAACCCTGGAAAGTGAGACCACAGCTAAGGGGGGACTGCTACCATCTATTTTATCAGAGTTCCACTGAAGTATCAACTCTTCATTTTCTGCATCACTAATCTTTAGGCACTGCCTACACAGAATAAAAGTAAGGTAGGGGATAAGTTTCACCAATAACTATATTCATAGCATTACACATGGGAATGCTCATGGATCTTCTCAAACTCCACACAAATGATACCCAGTGATAAGCTCTCCTGCTGCTCAACGCATCTACAGGTAAATCCCTTGGGGAGTTTCTTAACACATGTAAATTCCTGCGTTCCTCTCCTCAGTGAGCTAATTCTAGTCCTTGAAGGTAGGGCCCTAGGATCTATACTTAATACACCCTTCGGGCAATTCTTATAAAGAAAATTTGAGAACCAGTGGACCAAAAATGGACCCAAAGTTATGCACATTATCTCCAGTCCTTTAAAGAAAACTGAGGTGCCTGCATCTGACTCTGACCCCAGGAATTAAATTTTGATGCACATCATAAGCTTGATAGGGAAATATTCATTTTCCATCTCAGTTAGAAAGCATTATGTTACAAGGTAGGGGCAAGGTGGCAAACCATCAGTATAACTGGAGGCTTAAAAGCAGAGTCCTTGCACTCCTTGAGACAGTTGAACTCATTACCTCTAATCACTCAGAGAGGAGTTCACCAAAGAGCATGGTAAATGCCTGCAGGTCTATGGGAGGCCCTCAATTGAGACATGCCTTGTGTAGAAATTGGATAATTAGAGAGTATATGTTCAATTAAATTTGACGATCTACGAAGTACTGAGAATTATATAGGGTGCTAAAAGGCTCTGCCTTAGAAACCTTTGTTATTACTAGTTTGAGAAAAAGAGCTCTTTTGAAGTCTGAAGTCCAGAGTGTAGCTTTAATGCCACTTCAATGGAGGTAGCATCTTGGATTTGGTGACTGTTGTTTATTTAATCCAGCAATTTTTTATTGAAAGTAGCTTAGTTACAAATAATGTAGGCTTCTTAACATGGATTCAGTGGTTGAGGGGTGAAGGATTCCTGCTCACCAAATGACCTAAAACATATTTCCTAAATTCTTTTAGCAACAATTCCAACCAGCCCCACCCCCACCCCCACCAGTTTCCACAATGGACACATTTAAAGGTACTAACTCTGGAATGCTGTGACATTGTATTCAATTTAAGTTTTCTTTCTGATGTTGGAAACAACTCTACTATATCTTGTCATTTAAATCACTGTATAAAAAAGCAATGCATTAAAAAAAAAGAAAAAAAAAGCAGTGCATAATACTGAGTGAAACAATTATCAGGCAATTAAAATCTGATCAACTAATTAAAATAATAGAGATAGCAAACTTCAGATCCTAATAATTTTTCTTGAACTTGCAACAAAGAACATCAGACTTATAGGTAGTCCATGTACTTCAAATCTTCTTTTTACACCTGAAATGGAGAAATCCAGCCTGTTTCAACAAATTGTACAAACATTCTTTATTGGCTTCCCAGGAGAATACATAAAGAGACACTCTAGCTGTGACATGATTTTTATTCATTTAGGATGAATTATAGTAAATACAAAAGCAAGAAAAGTAATTCATTCGATTTTTTTTTTTTTTTTTTTTTGGTATAGTTGCTAGGTTTCTAGATGCTCTTTTCTACATGCTTGGAATATTTCAGTGAACAACAAAAAAGGACAAAAATCGTGCCTCCATTCTACTTGAGAGTAACAAATGATAAACATAATTTTTAAAAAGTAAATTGTATCATTTAGAAGATGGTGATTAGTACTGGAAAAATAGAAAAAGTAAGAGGATTTGGGTGTGATGGAGTAGATTGCAATTTAAATAGGATTATCAGGATAGTCCCAAAGAAAAAGGTGAAGATGTGAGCACAGACTTGATGAAGGTGATGTCATTACAAAGCAGATATTTATGGTTAAGAATGTTCCACACTGCAAGAAAGGCTAGTGCAAAAGCCCAAAGATGGAAGTAACCCTGGTTGGTACAAGGAATTACAAAGAGGCCAACATAAAAGTGGAGAAGGTGAAAGGGAGTGGAGATCAAAGATAATGAGGAAGATGTGGCAGATCACGTGGGGCCTTGTAGTCCTGTTGCTGTGACTTGGTTTATCCTTTGAGAGAAGCAGTGAGCCAGTGAACAGTTTTGAATAGACATACCAGAAATGTACATAGAGATGGTCCCATGACACTAAAGCAGTTCAGCCTAGAGTCAAACAGACCTGGGTTTGGATTTTTCTTCTACCTCTTACCAGTTGTATACCTCCTCCTCAATTTTCTCATCTCTAGAAAAAGGTAATCCTTGCTTCAGAAAGCTGTTAAGTATTTACAGAAGTAACATTCAAGCTGCCTCTCCCTAGGATTGTGTTTTTCAAGATGGTAGCCAAAAGGTATTTGCAACCTTTCTCCTTTTAAAAATCACAGCCAAGGAACATAACAAGCCAGAGAAATCTGGACCACAAGGTAAAGACCAACACTGGACAGAGAAATAGTTAATGGTTAAGAGAGAGGAAGCATAGCAGACCTCAGAATCTACAGAGGGAGATTGTTCCCACTTTCAGGACAGTGTAGTTCATCCTACTATACCCCTGCCCATGTCTATTTCTAGATATTAACAAATAGATGCTCAGTTCAGTTCAGTTGCTCAGTCGTGTCCGACTCTTTGCGACCCCATGAATCGCAGCACGCCAGGCCTCCCTGTCCATCACAAACTCCTGGAGTTTACTCAAACTCACGCCCATCAAGTCAGTGATGCCATCCAGCCATCTCATCCTCTGTCGTCCCCTTCTCCTCCTGGCCCCAATCCCTCCCAGCATCAGGGTCTTTTCCAATGACCCAACTCTTTGCATGAGGTGGCCAAAGTATAAGAGTTTCAGCTTCAGCATCAGTCCTTCCAATGAACACCCAGGACTGATCTCCTTTAGGATGGACTGGTTGGATCTCCTTGCAGTCCAAGGGACTCTCAAGAGTCTTCTCCAACACCACAGTTCAAAAGCATCAATTCTTCGGTGCTCAGCTTTCCTCACAGTCCAACTCTCACATCCATACATGACCACTGGAAAAACCATAGCCTTGACCAGATGGACCTTTGTTGACAAAGTAATGTCTCTGCTTCTTAATATGCTATCTAGGTTGGTCATAACTTTCCTTCCAAGGAGTAAGCATCTTTTAATTTCATGGCTGCAATCACCATCTGCAGTGATTTTGGATCCCCCAAAAAAATAAAGTCCGACACTGTTTCCACTGTTTCCCCATCTATTTGCCATGAAGTGATGGGACCAGATGCCATGATCTTAGTTTTCTGAATGTTGAGCTTTAAACCAACTTTTTCACTCTCCTCTTTCACTCTCATCAAGAGGCTTTTTAGTTCCTCTTCACTTTCTTCCATAAGGGTGGTGTCATCTGCATATCTGAGGTTATTGATATTTCTCCCGGCAATCTTGATTCCAGCGTGTGCTTCTTCCAGCCCAGCGTTTCTCATGATGTACTCTGCATATAAGTTAAATAAGCAGGGTGACAATACACAGCCTTGACGTACTCCTTTTCCTATTTGGAGCCAGTCTGTTGTTCCATGTCCAGTTGTAACTGTTGCTTCCTGACCTGCATATAGGTTTCTCAAGAGGCAGGTCAGGTGGTCTGGTATTCCCATCTCTCTCAGAATTTTCCACAGTTTATTGTGATCCACACAGTTGAAGGCTTTGGCATAGTTTATAAAGCAGAAATAAATGTTTTTCTGGAACTCTCTTGCTTTTTCAATGATCCAGTGGATGTTGGCAATTTGATTTCTGGTTCCTCTGCCTTTTCTAAAACCAGCTTGAACATCTGGAAGTTCACAGTTCACGTATTACTGAAGCCTGGCTTGGAGAATTTTGAGCATTACCTTACTAGCGTGTGAGATGAGTACAATTGTGCGGTAGTTTGAGCATTCTTTGGGATTGCCTTTCTTAGGGATTGGAATGAAAACTGGCCTTTTCCAATCCTGTGGCCACTGGTGAGTTTTCAAAATTTGCTGGCATATTGAGTGCAGCATTTTCACAGCATCATCTTTTATGATATGAAAAAGATCAACTGGAATAGATGCTAAGGTTTAAAAAAAAAAAAAAAAACCCTGATCATTCTTACTGTAGCTATCATTGTACTTATTAACAGATTTGCCATATACTTTTTTTTTGAAAGTATGAAAATTACGGCCCTAAATATGCCTGTTCTAATTCTCTTCCATTCACTCTTCCATAGCAATCCAGCCAAATATACCACCCTCATCTTAATCTTCTTAAAACCCAGCCTTGAATACAACATCCCTTGGTCAAATATCTTAAAGTGCCTCTTTTGCCCACAGGAAGGATCCTACACTTCTTAAGCAGGCCCCTTGGTATCTTCCCAGTATGTTCTTATAAGGATCCTATATCAACCAAACTATTTATTCTCTGAATGTGGCTCAGATGGTAAAGCATTTGCCTGCAGTGCAGGAAACCCGAGTTTGATCCCTGGGTCAGGAAGATTTCCTGGAGAAGGAAACAGCAACCCACTCCAGTATTCTTGCCTGGAGAATTCCATGAAAAGAGAAGCCTGGTGGGCTATAGTCTATGGGGTTGCAAAGATTCGGACACAACTGAGTGACTAACACTTTCACTTTCATGCCTTTTTTAGTCTTCCTGTTCAGAAGTCCCCTCAATGACTATTTTCCACTTTTCAAAGTCTTCCTATTCCTTTAAGACCCAAGTTCCAGTTTACATCCTCTACAACCACTTTTTCACCAAACCAGCCCTCAACAGATACACCATCTTCAGAATCATATAGCACTCTTGTCTGTGTCATTCAAATATACTTAGCACCCTCCACCTTCTATTTTTATTAATCCTTGTATACAACTTTCCTGACTCTCCAGTTTCACTATAAATTCCTGAAAGGTTTCAAAATCTAGGACTTTCCAGAACTACTCCTGAAGCTACAAGTTTTCCCAAGACCCCAAGAAATCAGAGTTCAAAAGCACAGAAGGCTCAGAAGACTCAGAAAGGAGCAATTTTTTAAAAAAATGAAATATTCAGAAAATAGTGACATTAGGAAGTCTAGAACACTTGTCAATATTTAGCTTAGAGAAGAGAAAGCTGGGAGAGACCTAAAAGTCTCTTTCATGCATGAGGGAACATTAGGTTTATGGATGTTCTCAACTTTAACTAAGATGGGACAAAGGAAAAGGGACTAATGAGAAGCAATGAGATTTGAGGATTTAGCAGAGACACTGGAAAGATTTATGACCATGAGGATTCTGAGAGGCTGAAATGTACATTATCAAGGTTAAAATTTTTTCTTGAATTTCTTAAGTTTTTAAAAATAACAATTGGCTTCAGATCTGATATGTAAGGAGTCTGGAAGTTGTCATTCTTGTCCTTACAAGAAAAAGTCAAACAAACTAAAGATGAACAACTTTTCTTTGACTAAGAGAACTAAGAACACAGGGTAAAGGGCTACTTTTAATTTGGAAAGACAGGTAAATTCACCAAGTCACACCCTAGATCTGTTTACCTGAAGCAGAAGCTGCTGAAGCCATAAACTGGTAGGAAAACATAAATGGTAATTGTGACCAACTGAGGGAAGCTGAGTGTGGACTAGGATCAGAATGAGACACTCCTGGGGACAACAGCCCTGGGAGCCCCTCCACATGTCTGTGGGCTTCACCTCCAGAATTCCGCTAGGTGCCCACAGTGAAGAGCTGATAAAGGTCACTTGTTGCTTTGGCAGTGGACAAGGGAGAGTAATCACCATGAAATACAAAGCATTCTCCATCTCGAAGGCTTACTTTCAAGGAAGACTTTATCAGAGCAATAGTCCACTGGGGGAAAGGGCTCTTCTCCCAAGGCCCCTCTAGCCTTCTTGTCCCAGCCAAGGGATTACTGTTGTTCAGTGACTAAGTTGTGTCCAATTCTTTGCAACCCCATGAACTGCAGCATGCCAGGCTTCTCTGTCCTTCTCTATCACCCCACATTTGCTCAAACTCACGTCCAATGAGTTGGTGGTGCCATCCAACCATCTCATTCTCTGCTGCCCCTTCTTCTCCTGCTTTCTATCTTCCCCAGCATCAGGGCCTTTTCCAGTGAGTTGGCTGTCTGTATCAGATGGCCAAAGAATTGGAGCTTGAGCCTCAGCATCAGTCCTTCCAATGAATATTCAGGGTTGATTTCCTTTAGAATTGACTGGTTGGATCTCCTTGCAGTCCAAGGGACTCTCAAGAGTCTTCTCCAACACCACAGTTCAAAAGCATCAATTCTTCAGTGCTCCGCTTTCTTTATAGTCCAACTCTCACATGACTACTGGAAAAGCCATAGCTTTGACTATATGGGGAAGCTAAGAAACACTTTGAAGGTCACAGTAAAGCAACATAGGCCCACCAAAAGACTGAGATTTACTCTATGTTATGTAACAGGAACTAATAGAGTGTTGTAGGCCAACCACACTTCCAAAAAAGAGATCAGATTTGTGGTCACCAGAGGAAGGGGTTTGGGGGAGGGGGAATTGGAGAAAGGAAGTCAAAAGGCACAAACTTTCAGTTATCAGATAAAAATAAGTACTAGGAATGTAATGTACAACATACTCTAACACTGCTGTATATTACATATGAAAGTTGTTGAGAGTAAAACTTGAGTTCTAAGCACAAGAAAAAATTTTAACTTTAATTTTTTCTACATCTTTAATTTGTATCTATGGAATGATGAATGTTCACTAAACTTAACATGATAATTACTTCATGATGGATGTAAATCAAATCATTATGCCATATACCTTAAACTTATATAGTGTTGTACGTCAACTATAATTAAAAAAAAAAAAAAAGGACTTCCCTGGTTGTCCAGTGGTTAAGACTCTGTGCCCAAAATGCAGGGGGCAAGGGTTTGATCCCTGGTCAGAAAACTAAGATCCTGCAGGATTAAAAAATAATAATAATAAAGAAAAATAAAAAGACTGAGATTAAATCATAAGATTAGACAATGCTCCCCTACCCCGTATCTTACCAAGTATGAGCAGGGCTCCCATGTAATAATAGTGAATTGTAGCTGAAGGAATTTCCAAATGCAGACTTTCTCTGAGGAAGACTACTTAGGGAAGCCCAGAGTCAAGAGAAGAGATTAAAAACCAGATCACTAGAAGATTTTGAAGCCTCTGCCACCTACAGCTACAACAAACACTAATTATAGCCTAACTCCTCACTAAAAAAGCTCACACTACAGGCTTATTTTGGGGCTGCACGGGTGGCACAGTGGTAAAGAATCCACCTGCCAATGCAGCAGAGAGAAGAGACATGGGTTTGATCCCTGGGTGGGGAAGATGTGGGTTTGATCCTTCCCCTGGAGGAGGAAATGGAAACCCACTCTAGTATTCTTGCCTGGGAAATCCCATGGACAGAAGAGCCTGGAGGGCAACCGTCCTCTGGGTCACAAAGGGCGAGATACGACTTAGGGACTCAACAAAGACAGGCCTGCTTACCTCAGTTCCCTTTATAAAATCACATTTTATAAACTACAAACACTGTAAATAAAGAATGATTTCGATGGGCTCATCAGTAAGGTAGACATGGTGGAGGAAAGAATATGTATACTCCTTTGAGAAGATAGTGTAAATAGGTCAACAGAATCACTATTTGCAACAGCCCAAACGTGCAAACAATTCAAACATCTAACAGATAAATGGGTAAACAAAATGTGGTGCACACTGCAGGGGTGTATGCTGCCTGTGCCTGGTGTCTGAATTGAGGGCAACCTTGTTGAAGTGCATGCATATCCCAGTGACGTCTGCACTAACTCCAGGCAGTTAGTATCAGAGTTACATGATGCTCTCAAGCAGAGAGGACCTAGGACACTGCAGGGAAGTGAGGGAGCTGAAGGCACAGGCCTTTAGAAATTCAGGGATTTCACCTTGCACCATATCAAACATAAAACAGTGTACTCACATTCCTGTACTAAACACCACTTTGGTTTGAAAAGCCAAAAGGTTTTTTATTTATAAATAACTGTAACAGCATCCCAATGGACAGAGGAGCCTGGTGGGCTATACAGCCCATGGAGTCGCCAAGAATAGGACATGACTGAGTGACTAAGACACACCCAACTATAATTTACTTAATTTATTATACTCAGAAATCATGGTGAGTACTTGGGAAATCTTGAGAAGTGAGAAAAGTCTAACCTATAAATGATTTTCACATGTAATAAAAGTTGTTATGGATTCTAAGTTTAGCCATTCATGAATGGTATGACATTACATTTTATACACCCTTCACTAAACCTGCTATTAGTTTCAGTTATACAATTTTCTTATTTTAAGCCACTTAATGTATTTTTTCAGTTCACAACTGCTTCATAGACTCCTAAGTCCATGGTGAGTCTGATGCCTAATGGATAGACTGGTTCTGCTGGGCAACCCAGGGACTCTCAGGGGCGGGAACACGAAGTCCATGTCTTCACCAGCTTGAGCCGCCACAAAAAAAAAAAAAAAAACCCTCAGACTGGGTGGTCTGAAATTTACCACCCAGTAATCAGAAATTTACCTTCTCACAGTTCTGGAGGCTGGGAATCCTCCAGATTCTGTCAGCATATTTTGTTCTTGATAAGAGCCTTCTTCCTGCTTTGCAGACAGCCGCCTTCTTACTGTATCCTTACATGTAGGGGAGAGAGCAAATGCTGGTCTCTCTTCCTCTTCTTCGAAAGACCCTAACCCTATTGGACTAGGATCCCACTTCTATGATCTTAGTTCAGTTCAGTTCAGTCACTCAGTCGTGTCTGACTCTTTGTGACCCCATGGACTGCAGCACATCAGGCTTCCCTGTCCATCACTAACTCTCTGAGCTTGTTCAAATTCATGTCCATTGAGTGGGTGATGCCATCCAACCATCTCATCCTCTGTCGTCCCCTTCTTCTCCTACCTTCAATCTTTCCCAGCATCAGGGTCTTTTCCAATGAGTCAGTCTTCACATCAGGTACCCAAGTATTGGAGCTTCATCTTCAGCATCAGTCCTTCCAATAAATATTCAGTACTGATTTCCTTTAGGATAGACTGGTTTGATATCCTTGCTGTCCAAGGTCCTATGACCTTAATTACTGCCTAAAGGCCCTATCTCCAAAGTCAGTTACATGGGGGCTAGGGGTAAGGCTTCAACATTTTGTGTGCTTAGTCACTCAGTTGTGTCCATCTCTTTGCGACCCCATGGACAGTAGCCCGCCAGGATCCTCTCTCCATGGGATTCTCCAGGCAAGAATACTGGAGTGGGTTGCCATGTCCCCCTCCAGGGAATCTTCCCAACTCAGGGATCAAACACAGGTCTCCCGCATTGCAGGTAGATTCTTTGCTGTCTGAGCTACCAAGGAAGTCCATGAATACTGAAGTGGGTAGCCTATTCCTTCTCCAGGGGAACTTCCTGACCAGGGTCAGGAATTGAACCAGGGTCTCCTGCATTGCAGGCAGATTCTTTACCAACTGAGCTACCAGGGAAGACCAACATTTTGGTGGGACTCAATTCAGTCCTCAAGAGTTCAGGTTAATTTTTTGGTTATTAATTTATATTTTGTTCTTTCCCCCTTTTTTCCCTTTCCTCATGTGAAACAAATAGCCTCTGGATACCTTCTTCTTTGGGCTTCCCTGTGGCTCAGCTGGTAAAAAATCTGCCTGCAATGCAGGAGACCTGGGTTCGATCCCTGGGTTGGGAAGATCCCCTGGAGTAAGGGAAAGGCTACCCACTCCAGTATTCTGTCCAGTATCATGGACTATAGAGTCCATGGAATCGCAAAGAGTCGGACATGACTGAGCAACTTTCACTTTCACTTTTCACCTTCTTTGTGGCATTTGTATTGCAGGGCAGAGAAGAAACTGCTTAGAGTTCACCACCTCTCTTGGCTTTTGTTGTACAAGGCCTTTGTTTACAAGAACTATTTGAGATGACTGGGCTAGAAAGAAGGGAGAAAGCAAATGTTTTAATGGAAATAAGAGAGAGATTTCACAGGACAGGGAAGAGAGCGGAGACGATCCCACAGGATAGTGGCAAGGTTTCAGAGTGATGACCATGAAGGTAGAGAAATTACCCTGGGTCCCCACTGACCTGATGACAGTGAAGATGGCTACCTTTGAGCAGTGAGTAGGTCTGAACAGTTATAACAGCAGTGGTGACAATGAAGGACTGAAGACTAGAGGTCTTCTTATTTCTCCAGGCACCAGTTACATACACCTTCCAGATTCTTGGTTAGCCCATGAGAAGGAAGTGAGCCCCAATAATGATAGTTTTCATGTCCTACAAGTAGCAGGGGCTTCCCTGGTGGCTCAGGAGTAAAAAAAAAAAAAAAACCCTGCCTGCAATGCAGGAGATGTGGATTCAGTTCCTGGGTTGGGAAGATCTCCTGGAGAAGGAAATGGCCATCCACTCCAGTATTCTTTCTTGGGAGATCCCATGGGCAGGGGAGCCTGGCGGGCTGCAGTCCAGTGGATTGGAAAGCATTGGATTATATACTAAAGCAACTGAGCACTAATAGCAGGACAGGAAAGAAACTTAGAAAATAGAGGTAATTTCATCCATATAAAACTAAAGTGATATCTCTTACACACCAAAGTTAGTAGCATAAGCTGCCCTTTTTCTGAAGCTAAAGGTGTCACCATTTTGTTGCCAATGTGATCTACTCTCACTGTGTGGCCTGGTAAGGCAGTGATTACATTTGCATCAACTTAAGAATCGAGCATTTACTCATTATTAAACAAGTATTTGTAAAGCACCTACTATGTTCAGAGCACTGTGTGCTGTGCTGGGGAAACCTTAACGTGCACAATGCCAGCCTGCAAGGCTTCTACCAGGAAACCCAGACATTACATAAGAAATTAGAGTAAAATACAGTTAGTGATGATGCAGGAAGTCCAAGTGTTATGAGTACTTAAGGAGACCTAGCTGAACAGTCACAGAGGGTCCCCCACAGGAATGGCTAAAATCAAAAGAATGAAAGAGAAGTAGCCAGGCAACAAGGAAAGGGGAAAACTAGTCAAGAAAAGGGGGGGAAATTCTACCTACTAAGTGTTGAAGGGCCAGTCATTAAAGCCCTTTTGAGTCAGCTAATCTAACTATGTGCTCAGCATGGGAACCCTCTCCACAATATACTGACACACTATGGCCCAAAATTTGCTATAAAAACATGTCCCCTACCTGACTCACAGGTGTGATATTCACCACTTCATATCTGAGGACTTAAATTAGAAAAGGCAATGGTGCTTCTTGGAGGCAGCGACCATGGATGACAAATAAGCAAAAGCTGACAGCCTAACATGAGACTAATTATGCGGACACAGAATTATACTGACACAAAGAACAATAGTAAGTCCCAATAAAGATACCAAAGAAGTAAAAATACCCCTTAGAAAATGCTCTCTTAAAAATAATTAAAATGTGGGACTTTTTTGGTGGTTCAGTGGTTAAGAATACACTTTTCTGTGCAGGGGGGTTCAGGTTTGATCCCTGGTTGGGAAGCTAAGATCCCACACGAACTGCAGCCAAAAAAACAAAGTATGAAGAAACAGAAACAATATTGTAACAAATTCAATAAAGACTTTAAAAATGATCCACATTTTTTTTTTTTAAGTTAAAAGTTGTAATTAAAATGCAAACGTTTGGGTTCCACAGTAGTCTAGAAAGGGCTTCCCTGGTAGTTCATGTGTTAAAGAATCTGCCTGCAATGCAGGAGACACAGGTTCGATTCCTAGTGCGGGAAAATCCTCTGGAGAAGGAAATGGCAACCTACTCCAGTATTCTTACCTGGAGAATCCCATGGACAGAGGAGCCTAGAGGGCTACAGTCCACGGGATAGCAAAGAGTCAGACACAACTGAGTAACTAAGCACGCATAGGCACATGGCCAGAAAAATTCATATATTTAAAATATTTCAGTTTCAATAATACCAAATAATATAGTCATTATTATACACAGAAATAAAAAAACATGGAAAAGAAGAAAGGGGAATTGGGGAGAATGTCGTTCACCAAAATAGATGAACTTACAATGGGAAGGTGGCCCTCTTGGTTCCCAGCCTCACCTCACAGTCAAATTCTTAAGATCCTATAAGGAGAAAAGGCAACACTGCTTGTCCCTTTAATTCAGTCCATGGCTCATTGGTCAAACTTCAGCCCATATGGTTCCAGTCTGACTTTTCTAATGAATTTATCCTGAAGAGAGAAAAGCATTTTGATCAACATTTAGTGAACTTTTGTCTTTCATCAGTGTGGCTGGTTTTATTACATGGTTTGAATTTTGCTGATCTGTTACCCCAGCTACTATCACACTGTAACAAAAAAAAAAAAAAGTTTAATGAAACCATATTTAAGTGGATATAAATTACTAGCTTTCCTGACTCTGAGCTGATTTTATGCTTTTTTGCTTCACTAATTCTTGTTTTAGAAGCTTAATTTTATGAGTTTATCTTACACATTTTCACCACTTAACTCTTCTTATTGAAAGTTAAACTTGGAGCTTGCCAGAAGGAATATGATCATAAGCTGGTGCTCAAGGCCAAAAGTAAGCAGCATTATGAAACTGTACTCTTACATCCTGGCTTTCCATGGTTTTAATCTTGAACTCTGGCTATTAAACTATGTGTAATGTGGTAGTACCTCACCCTCTCACATACGGCAAAGTACAAATCTGAGATTCCCAATCAAAAGAGAAGGGGAGGGAGAGAAAGAGTGAGAAGCAAAAACAGAAGCCATCCTTCATTTCCAATGCTTCTGTAGCTAACAATGTGTGTGACTTCATAAAAAAAATTTTAAAACTCAGGCAAAATAGATAACCAGTGGGAATTGGCTGTATGACCCAGGAAACTCAAATCAGGGCTCTTTGACAACCTGGGGGTTGGGATGGAGTGGGAGGTGGGAGGGAGGTTCAGGAGGGAGACACATGTATACCTATGGCTGATTCATGTTGATACATGGCAGAAACCAACACATTTTGTGGTTGTTCAGTCACCAACTCCTGTTCAGCTCTTTGCGATCCCGTGAACTGCAGCGTGTCCAGCCTCTCTGTCCCTCAATATTGTGCTTTACACAATATTGTAATGCAATTATCCTTCAGTTAAAAATAAATACATTAAAAAAAAAAAAAACTCAGGCATATTGAATCACATTTCCAGGAAGTGTGTCCCTTACACTGCGGGCTGTAACCTGACTAACAGTTATTAAACCAGTCTCTCATTAAGATGTGGGCATTTCACAATATAGAGGTCACAGTGCAGTTACTCAAAACAAATGCCCAGTTCCCCTTCATGGACAAATTTTGCCTGGCATTCACAACCCTGCCAGGATTTTTTTTTTTCATTTTTATTGGAGTATAGTTGATTTACAATGTTATGTTTATTTCAGGTGTATAGCAAAGTGAATCATTATACATATATCCAGTCTTTTTTAGATTTCTTTTCCCATATAGGTTATTAGAGATCATTAAGTAGAGCTCCCTGTATATAGCACAGGAAACTCTGCCAGGATTGATTTGAAGTTCAATCATCCTAATAGCTTTTTTCCCACCTGCCTTTGCATATCTTCAGCTTATCCTTTCCTATCAAACTTCCCTAATCAAGCTAACTTTATCCAGAAGGCCCATGGTATTCGACAAGACAATTAGCAATGTTTGCTTTCTCCTACTTCCTGCCTTGAGGCTCCACTGTTTTGTATTTCCTAAAGCATCCTATCTACCCTTCTCAGTAACTGCAGTGGAATGACAGAAAGAGTGCCTTTCCTCACATGGATACAGCAAAGTCATGGAAAGTCTCTCACTGCTTGGGTGTGGGTCTTAATCTCTGTACTGTGGCCAGAAATTTGAAAGGCTTTGGTGTGCAAGTCTAGATCACATGTCCAGACACAGAGAAACCCAAAACGTGTGGAGTAAAAATATGCTGTTATCCAAAAGGAAAATCTGGGGGCTTTTTTCAGAAGAGGAAATAGAGGCTGGGCCAGCAAACACAATTTTTATCTACTATATCTCCTAAGCAAAATTTTTTATCCCAAGACATAATTAAATTTTCATATGATTTAATATATCTCTCGAAACCACATATTTATGTGTTTAAGGTCACATAAATAAATAAGAAAAAGTTAAATAATCTAATAGAAAAATGGGCAAAGTATAAAAACATACAGTTTATAGTAAAGAAGACAAATACCCAATAAATATAGGACAAGCTATTTGGCCTCACTCATAATAAAATCCAAACAAGAAAGAGATAATGTCCTTCACTTATCAGAAATATAAATCACACAATGATACCTTTTACTCATGAAAATGCTTACAGTTGGAGCATACCCAGTACCTGCAACTGGGTAAAGGAAATGGCCTTTAGTGGAAGTGTTAAATTGATGTAAATTAGTAGAGAAGGATCTATCAAATAACTATCAAAACTAAAACTGCTGACTCAGTAAACCCATAGCTAGGAATTTACCTTATTGATATACTTCATAAAAATTCTCCAAGACATGCATACAGTGATAGTCACTGGTACATAATTAAACTGCAAACTAACTACAACTGAAAATTACCCAGTGTCCATCAGTAGAAAATAGGATAACTAAATTATGATACATCTATGATACATCTTATTCATATATGAATGTATCATCTATGGAATGCAAGGAGGGCATGAAAGAGAACTAAACAGATCTGTTGGTGGAAAAGCTCTCAGATATAGAAGTGAAAAAAAGCAAGAGCAGAACAGTATGTTTTGTATGATATCTTATGTGTGAAAAGGGCAAAGTTTGATGTGGTAATGTGTGTATTTTTCTGGAAATAATCAAAAGGTAATAGAAATTACCCTGCAAAAAGGGAGAAGATTCCAACTTTCCATTTTATACATTTTTCTCATGATAATACCAAATCTACTAATGATATACATCTACTAAAGTTGATGTTTCTAAACTTTTAAGTGTATTATTTTGTTATTTATTTTTAAAATATCAACAGGGATTATCTGAGTGGAAAGAATATAGATTGTTTTTATCTTTTCTTCTTTGTACTTTTCTGATAAAAGTCTTACTGGTGCTATATATATTTAAAGTATACACTTACAAGAAGAATAACTGATGGTGTCCTGGGATAACTTGATGGTATTTAAGAAAATAAAATGTAATAAAACAACATAATAATTGGGAGTTTACAATATAATAGGCAATATACTAAGTACTTCACATATATATATAATTTTATTTAATCCACAGAATGACATTATGAGATTAGTACTTTTATTATTCCCATCTTAAAATGAGAAGAATAAAGTAACTTACCTAAGGTTCCTCACTGAGTGATAGAACCAAGATTTAAACCCAGCTACTTTGATTCTAGATCCAGTATATCCCAAAGCGTACTTTTTATTGGAAATGTAAATAGAAACTGTCCTTCCATGGGGCCAGACTATGGAAGAATGTACATTGCCCTGTATGCTACTGTATACTAACTTCTAACTCCTCTTTCAAGTTCCCTGCCCTAAACTGAATTTATAGAATTGAGATGACAACAAATTCTGCCTTCCCTGGGATGGAGAAAATCAAATGAGAAGATTAAATATGTAATATCCTTTAAAAATCATGACTCACCCCTCAACTCTAAGGTATTGTATAATAAGCCCCCCCCCCCCGCCCCCACAAAAGGACTGCAGGCTAACAGATGAGTAACCATGCATTTCTGAACCAGGGGAGGGCTTTTCAAATCTAGGAACAAGCCTGGTTTTAGCAGCATTCACCTGGGGATCGCGCTGGGTTTCAACTCCCTGCAGAGTCTTGAGCCCAGACTATGAGGTAATGGTCTGACCCTCATTTTGAAGCACATAAAATCCAAGGAGGTTAACTAATTTCCCTCAGGTCACACAGAAGCCGCTGGTGAGGCTGGAACTGAACCAGAAGTTTCTTAATTCCCAGCCACTGCGATGCTCCCAAGACAAGCTCTTGTTGAAGAAATTACACAGTGACACCGGGGCACTTTACAGTCCCCTGGAGAAGAGTACCAAGAAGCCAAAGATTTCATTTTAAGTTGAAAAATCTCAGACTTACAAAAGACTGATGTCTTCGCCAGACAGCAAATTATGCATCTCTCCGGAAAGTCCAGTAATCGTTCTACATAGTACACCTCGTCTCTTGCAACTAACCGGAAAGACTAGTAAGGAACATACAGTACTGTTCTCCAGCCAGCAAATGTGTAAGGGTTTATGCGCGAGAAACTGTTTCCCTGAAACCGTTGATTTGGTGCCTGATGTAAACGACCAACACTTCTGCGTGGAACTGACGCTCCCTGAATGGAAATGAACTTGAGGGTCAAGGCTACTCAATTATCATCTCAGTTCTATAAATTCAGGGAAGTCTGCTCAAGGTCAGTCGCTATTCCTAAGGGTCACTAACCTCAGATCGCTAAATAAGGAGACCACTTTACAAATCATTAAAATAATTATAGTGATGGGAAACAGTGCAAAGGAGTGTAACACAAGTCCATCTTAGAAAATCTGCATGGAACAAGGACGATCCTGGCTGAAAACCCGACCTTTACAGGGTAACCTTTTGTGGATATACAAGCAGCGGAAGGAAAGAAGAAATTGATCCACACCCCCGTGGTTACTCTCTAAGAAGAGGAGGCAGGGAGACTCCTCACCCCTCACTCCAGCCCTCCCACAATACCAGACAGGATGAGAGGCTCTTCTCCCTGGTATAAACAGCATGTCCCAGGCTACACTAGCTGGGAGTGAGAGTTAAGGGCGGTGGGTCATTCAAATGTAAGCCAAACATGGCCAGGCAGCCTGCCCTGATCTCACCCAAGATAAAGGAAAATACCCACCTCACTCCAAAAGCATGCAAAAGTTCCTGGATTTTCCCTGAGGTTGTGAGACATAGACCATGTGATTACCTCCCACTTAGCACTTCTTTAATAAGCATCTATTTCTTCCTCCAAATTTCCACTTTCCACAACAATTTCTACAAGTCTTTCCCTAAAGAAAGGTCTATGGAAATCCAAAAGGGAGATGATATACCTATATGTAGGGATGATTCATTTTGCTATACAGTAGAAGCTAACACAGCTTCCCTGGTAGCTCAGCTGGTAAAGAATTCACCTGCAAAGCAGGAGACCCCAGTTCAATTCCTGGGTCAGAAAGATCCCCTGGAGAAGAGATGGGCTACCCACTCTAGTATTCATGGATTTCCCTGGTGGCTCAGATGGTAAAGAATCTGCCTGCAATGTGGGAGACCTGGGTTTGATCCCTGGCTTGGGAAGACCCCTGGAGGAGGGCATGGCAACTCACTCCAGTATTTTTGCCTGGAGAATCCCATGGACAGAAGAGCCTGGTGGGCTACAGTCCATGCGGTTGCAAAGAGTCGGACATGACTGAGCAGCTAAGCGCAGCACAGCACAGAAGCTAACACAACATTGTAAAGCAACTATACTGCAATAAAAATTAATTAAAACAAAAAAAAATAGGTTAAGTACAAGAATTTTCTGACTGAATTATTAGCTATCCATAACAAAATAATTCAGGGATTTATTTATGCCTTATATACAATATAGTCCATTACCTTCTAGAATAAATTATCCATCAGGCTCACAGAACCTTGAGCAATGGACAGTACAAGCTCTGGTATGTAGAAGTTACTCAGTAAGTACTTGAGTGATTAAAATCTTTAAAAGAAAAAGAAAGGCCTCCAACCAAGCTCTCCTTCATGTCTCTGGGTTCTCTTTCAGTTTCTTTTCCTGCCTTGATTCTTTCTGTATGCATACTCAAGTCTTCTCCCATCACAAGACTTCCTCCTATCTCTGAGATCATGTCAATCAGCCAGCAGAGAAGCTGGCAAAGCCAGAGGCCAAGACTGGGAGAGTCAAGGAGAGGAGAATAGGCTCCAGATTAATTTGGAACAGGCTCCAAATTAATGAGAAGGGCAGACCCTCCTGAAGCAGAGAGGCTTGAAGCTGAGATGGGACACAGCTTGCTAACCCATCAGGATGGAAACCCACCCACAGAGCTGGTACTTACACCTCCTCACCCCAGTTCCATGGAATGGAAATAGTAATAGCATAATGAAATGGAAGTACTAATTGTATCAACTAAATCAGTCACTGTGAGTAGAGTGGTTAGCACAGACTACTGTTTAGAGATGCTGGGTGAATGCCTGCTCTTACTGTGATTCTCCTTATGCTCTGGACCCCTCCCTTCCTGTATCAAAGTCTCATATAGTTGAAGGAAGGAAAATGCAGAAAAGTATTAGTTCACTGCAGTGGTTCTCATACTGTGGCTAAGGACTAATTTTATTTTTTATTTCCCATCTGTTCTGGTTCTACTGCCTGTGTCTAGAATGCAACTTAAACCACATGCACCTTGCCAGATGGATTTGGCAACAAGTGAACAAGTTAAACCCTATTCACCGAGATGAGTTCATCCTGCTCGGATGGCACAGCTCTGTCATATTGCTAAATGATGTTTTTAAACACTTGTTCTCAGTTTCTCTTGTAGACTAGTAAAGAAAGCATTCTCAGACCTCACTGTGAGTCGTGGTGAACGGCGATTGGCTGCAGCTTTCTTCTTCTTCTTATTTTGGTTGTGCTGGGTCTTCACTGGAGCAGGCAAGCTCTCTAGTTGTGGCACGTGGGCTTAGCTGTCCTGCGGAGCATGTGGGATCTTAGTTCCCTGACCAGGGATTGAGCCCGTGTCCCCTGCCTTGGAGGATAGACTCTTAACCATGGGACTATCAGGGAAGTCCCTGGATAGAGCTCTTAAACAGAGTCCCACCAGGCTGGATTACTGTGAGTTCCAGAAGTCTTAGAAAATGTACTTAGCCTAAATATACCTCCATCCTTTTCTTCAAGGCACCAGAGGTGTGTTACCAACCAAATTCCATGACCCTGTCTCCAACCTATGCATTTGCTAAACAGTCTGTGAAAAAAGTCCTCATGGGCCCCATTCTTCTGGAGCCTAATCCCCACATCTCCCCACACTTTCCCCCCAGCCAACCTCGCACAGAGATGCACTGAAGCAAAGAACAACCCACTCTCACAAGAAAGCCATTTGATAAACTAATTCATGCTATCATATCAGCGACTTGATCAGGGAATGGAAGGAGAGGGGCTGAGATTTCAGAGCCCCTTTGCTAATGTGAATGTAAATTTGTGTAGCTGTTTGGAAAATAGCCTCGCATTTCCTCAAAAGGTTAAGCACAGAGTTCCCATGTGACCTAGAAATTTCTGTTTTTAAGTATCTACCCAAGAGAAAGAAAAATACATGTCCACATAGAAAAAACCCTGAATGTTTAAACTAGCATTATTCATAAGTGCCAAAAAGCAAAAATGACCCAAATGTCCATTTACTGATGAATAAAAAAATAAAATGTGCTATTAGCACACAATGGAATATTATTCAGCAATAAAATGAAATGAGGTCCTGACACATGCTACAAAACAGATGAAACTTCAAAACTGACAAGTGATAAAAGATAGTCACAAAAGGCCACATACTGTACCATTCCATTTATATGAAATGTCCAGCACTGGCAAATTTATAGAGCTAGATTGTAGATTCATGGTTCCCTATGACTGAGGATGGAGTGAGTAGAAGGACTGTAGCCCACCAGGTTCCACTGTCCACGGGATTTCCCAGACAAGAATACTGGAATGGGTTGCCATTTCTTTCTCCAGGGTTATTCCCAACCCAGGGATAGAACCCGAGGCTCCTGCACTGGCAGGCAGATTCTTTACTGCTGAGCCATCAGGGAAGCCTTATGTAGAATACAGGTAAATAAAATTTTAAACTGCATAGACAGAAAGATTGGAGTACTTTCCCTTACATTGTGAAGATTTACCATCTGAGTCACCAGTGAGTGTCAGTTGCTTGGTCATGTCCAACTCTTTGGGACCCCATGGACTGTAGTCTACCAGGCTCCTCTGTCCATGGGATTCTCCAGGGCAAGAATACTGGAGTGGGTAGCCATTTCCTTCTCCAGGGGATCTCCTCAACCCCAACCCAGGGATCACATCCTGGTCTCCTGCACTACAAGCAGATTCTTTACTGTCTGAGCCACCAGGGAAGCCCCCAATAGGAAAGGGCTCTATACACGATTCTAATCTACCCGTGTTGACCTGAAAATCCAACTCTTGAAAGGGTTGAAGACATATTGTTTCTAGCAGACAAGGACTGCCTTCTCTTCCCTTCCAGAAGTTGCCAATGAGTTATAGGCCACAGGGGCTGAGCCCTGGGAGGTCTGACAGGCAGAAAACTCCCCCGTGATAATCCAGAGACCCCTGTACTGGAGACAGGGTAGGGCTGTCTATTTACTCCTTTCAGAAACAGCTTGTTCTGACAATTGGGTTTAAAAGTCTAGGTCCACTTAACCTGCCAAGGGAGCGACTGGAGGCAGCGTTCATTTGGGATTCATTTTGGGGTGGCTTCTGAAGTATCTGCCCTGGCAAAGAAAGGTTCTGCTGGAGGTTTTGTGTTTGCTTTTTCATGGCACTCTGCTCCCTTCCAAAATTCACTTCTGTCATCTTCTATCATCTATACAGTATCCTCAAACAAATGACAAATTTCAGGTACATATAACTGCTTTGCTATTTACAGATCATTTGCAATGTAAATACAATGAGCTCAAGAGTATTCTTGTGTAAAGTGCTAACAAATATTTGTTCTGCGAGGAGAGGCCCAGCCCTCCTGGCCAAGAACTGCTTCCCTGAAGCCCTGGGGCCTCTGACTCTGTGTTCCCCTCACACTTTGGCAGCTGAGATAGCTGACCTCCTAACTCAGTGAAATTGAAAAACTACTTAGTCACAAATGGATATTTAAACAGTTTCATTCCTTGGCTCCTCCCAGAGTCTGTGTTTCTAAAACAGAATTTAGTTTAGGAATAAAACTGTGCTTTCCTTCAAGTGCTCGCTGGGTCAGAGTGGCCCATACCTGAAGCTGTCCTGATGTAGTGAGGACCACTGTTGATGGAGCCCTGCAGACCTTCTCCTGAATCTGTGGTACTGAAGCCATCCTGGGGTCAAAGTGCTACTGAAAGGCACAGTGAAATCTCCCGAAAGGAAGGAAATTACAGGAGTAATTTCCTGATTGATGTCTGTCACTTAGTCAGTCACTATGGACTGCAGCATACCAGGCTTCCCTGTCCTTCTCAAACTCATGTCCACTGAGTCTGTGATGCCATCCAATCATCTCATCTTCTGTCGCCCCCTTCTCCTGCCCTCAATCTTTCCCAGTATCAGGTTCTTTTCCAATGAATTGGCTCTTCGCATCAGGTGGCCAAAGTACTGGAACTTCAGCTTCAGCATTAGTTCTTGCACTGAATATTCAGGGTTAATTTCCTCTAGGCTTGACTAGTTTGATCTCCTTGCTGTCCAAGGGACTCTCAAGAGTCTTCTCCAGCACCACAGTTCAAAAGTATCGCTTTTTCAGTGCTCAGCCTTCTTTATGACCCAACTCTCACATCTGTACATGCCTACCAAAAAAACCACAGCTTTGATTATCCGGACCTTTGTCAGCAAAGTGATGTCTCTGCTTTTTTAATAATACCGTGTCATCCTTCTGCTCTCAGTCCAAGAGTCAATTCCTCAGGAATTGTTACAATTTTGCAATTGTGTATTTGACTGTCTCTCTCCCTTGACAGAATTATAAGTCCTTGAGCGCAAGAGCTGGAAATATTTTCTCTCTCCATCTTGCCTTCAACATTGTCTAGGATGTAATAGACATTTAATAAGCATTGAATGAATGAGTGAATGAAGCTAGGACTTAACTGAGGTCTATCCCTTCCAAAGCATGTTTTCTTACTTTTTTGGGGAGCGGGGAGGCCTTGGGGAGGGGACAGTTTTGCCACGTGGCGTGTGGGACCCTAGTTTCCTAACCAGGCATCAAACTCAAGCCCCTTGCATTGGGAGTGTGGAGTCTTAGTCACTGGACCACCAGAGAATTCCCAAAAGCATGTTTTCTTAAATGGACATTTGTTGCTAAAAAGAGAAAACCCAGTCATATATAGAGTTAGGGGAAGGACACTCAAGATGAAGGGGTTAATCCATGCAGAGGACTGCATGTTTAAGGAAGAAAAAGACAGCCAATGAGTAAGGCTGTATGCCACAGGGACCACAGGTTCTATTGCCTACTAGCTGTGTGACCTCAGCCTCTCAGAGTCTCACCTAAAAATGAGGCAAATACTTACTGTATAGCATTGCTATAAAACTTGTATAAAATAATCCATCAAAGTACTTAGCCTGGCACATAGTGAAAAGTAACTAAAACTAATGTCTTGTAGGATCTGAGACCTTTGAAATATACAGAGCCTTTATCTAAGAGAAATTTTCTGTCTCTTCATCCTCCTCCTGTCCCCTCCTTGCTCCCCTCCACCTTTTCTCTACCCTCTTCCCCTCTCTCTCTCTCTGTGTCTCTCTCTGGCTCTCTGTCAAATCACTTCCCAAGCTACTGGAGTATATTTGCAAACACACTGCCTGTGACCTTGACATGGCCCCATTCCCACTCCACCACATCCCCTGTCATACACATGGGGACACACACACACAGATATACTCTGTGGCAATGTAATCCCTATAAATTCTAGATTCCTGTGCTGTTTAGCTGATCACTGCTTTAAAATAAATCTAAAAGACAGACAGAAACACACTAAATCCTCATTTTAAATTTGCTGAGGTGTTTTTAACTTTTATCTTCAAATATCTAGGACTTCAAAGTTTCTCTGTACATGCAGTTAAGAAAAAAAAGCAAGCTAACATAGAAAGCATCAATAAGAAAAACACAGTTTATTTGGCAATGGTGCAGAAATATGCTGCCTGAGGCTACTACTCATGAAAACACATTAAAAAGAGAGCTCAGAAAAGCCTTCAACTATTGGGTAAAAGGATATAAAAGGCCTGTTTTTTTTTCACATTTGTAAATATTCAGGGAGATTTTTTTAAACTGAACTATGACAGAGACATCCTAGTCTATACATGTTCAAGGGGCATTCCAGCAGCACACTCGTTGATTCTAAGAATGGATTGTCAATATTCCATATCAGTTTTCTTCATTTAAATAGCTAGTGGCAGCAGAAAACTTCAGTTTAAAGCTCATGGATTTTCCTATTTGCTGCTCTAAGAGCCCATAAACATATGTATCTTTGGAAAACTATCATGTGTTTTCAACTTCCTGAAGAATTCTTGTAAAATATAACTGAACCACATTACCCTTTGTCCTGAGCTTTTATTCCACTAATGGACAAATTGGGAGGAGGCTGAGAACAAATGTGCTATTAATTACCCAGATGGCTTTTTAATAGAACCTTGGATTATTCTTCAGCCACTAAACACTGTCCAGAAATTTCTTAATAATGCTGGTGTGCGAGGCATTCCTTCCAGGAGAATAAAGATCTCATTGACTGGCAGGCTCAGTTATGTCAGGTTACTTTAGGAGACGGTAGACAAAGGGTAGGTATTGTATAGACCAGAGAGAATGACAGACCATATCTGAGCTGCCCGGTCTCCCCAGCAATGACAGATTTTCTAATTCACTGCAGATTCTCACAAAACTGGGTGGTCAGCTTTGCAGAGAACCAACAGTGGGTCTATTGATTCTGGGTGGGAGCAACATAATTCTGAATTAACCTGAATTGATTGAATACAACAGAGAGCCTCGGTATTGGATTAAAATTAGGATTAATACATTAAATGTTAGGTCAGAATGTTAAGTCCCAGCGCTGAAAGACCTACATGAAGTAAGTCAAAGCCCTTACAGAAAGATATTTTAGCCAGCAGATAATTTGTACTTTTAGACCTTAGAAATACATCACTCAAAATCCACTGGCACAAATGAAAATTTCTATGATACAACGTGTTCTATTACAGTTTTGTTTTGTTTTGTTTCTGCTTTGGTTATAAACAATTATTTTGAATGTGTGCCCCTTAAGTTCATTTTATATGTATATATATATAATGACGAGAGAGAGAGAAGCTTTCATCTGACACAGTAATGGTTGTGAGACAGCCTGGCTCATTTTATGTTCCCGCTTTTGTAAAATTATCTCGCCAGAGGCAAAATCTGCTGCTTCGGGCTTTCCAAGTAGACAGCAATTAACTTTCACTGTGCTGTTTTGCAGACGTATGCTTCTGTTAAACCATGAAGGATGCAAACTACCATTTTGAATATGTTTTCCCAACTATGAAATGAATATATTTATATTTAGGAAAATAAGAATAAATCTAAATACCTTGCAGTTTCCTGGAGTCATTATTTTAACAAAAATTTTAAACCCTCTTGATTTTCAAACCGTATTAAAAATATATATATATATCCAAATAGCTCTGCCTACCAAAAAGTGTATGAACATTTGTTGCAAAATATAGGTCCTAGTGCATCTAAGCAAAACAGTTCCCAGATGAGCTGAGGGCAAACTAAAGTATTTGAAAGCAATAAAACTAAATATGAGATTTTGTTGGAGAGTGTATTTTCTTAAATATTGATATTTAACATCACTTTGTTACCTTCCTCTCACTAGTTACCTTCCTCTCACTGCATACATTGTCTTACCTAAAAGAATGATAAGATAAAAGAGTGAAATGACCTTTAACAATTATCTAACACATCAAAAGTACTTTTTCATTTTAAAAATGAGATGCTTATACTTAAATCTTAATAATTTATTAAATACACCTTTTAGTCTTCCTCTTTCTTTTGACCTTCCTCTGTTCTCTTTGCCATGTGATCACCTTAAAATGCAATCAATAAGGGATTTTTTAATAAATTTGAGAAGACTGTTGTCAGCATCTTTCTGTGTAACTTATCAGACTGTCATTTAAAGTATCCCTTATTAGCAATCATAATGGTGGGTCCATGCTGCTTTCATTTAGGCAAGATATATACATTCAGGTCTTCAGATGGACCTAATCTTAAGTAACTTCTGATTTATAGTTTCAGTTTGGGGTTAACCTGCCAAGGGCTCTTTGCCAAGTCTTACAAACTGAAAAAGAGTTTCCATTTCCATTTTCCATTTTGATCCAAGTTTGTTTTCCCAATGCTGCCTCCTGCCTCTATTTCTAGCACCTGCACACTGACCCCTGGTGGCGGAAATCAGACCCCCACAAAATCTCGACCTTCAAATTAAACCTCTTTCTGGCTTTCAGCTGAAAAAGGGTTCAGCTGCCTTTTCCGAACCTCTCTGTATTATTAGTAAAACCCATTGCTCTTGCATCCCATTCTCAGAGTCCTGCTTGGTAATTCAGTTAATTAATCTAACATAAGTTGTGAATGTGAACTTTCATTCCCTTCCCTAGTATTGCAATGTTTTACATCAAAAAAAGGTTTCATACATACCTGGACAGAGGAAAAGCTTTTGAGCAGGGGAACTTTGCAGCCAAATCACATTACAGAGGTCTCCCATTCAACATACTCTCAAGATAGACCTGAACCTGTAGTTGTGTCATAAGAACAAGAGCTTTAGAATCAGACTTCATTTTAATCCTGACTTCTTGGTTTACTAGCACTGTGGTCAGAGAAGTTACTTGTCTTCCTGAATTCTTAATTGGCCTATCTGTAAAACGAGGATAATGATATTTTCCTCTGAAAGGTTGATGAAGGGACTATATAAGCAAAGTACCTAGAAAATAAATTCTCACATAAATGTTTGACATTATTCTTTTCAATGGAAAGATGGGATTGCATAAATCTGACGATCACACTGTTTCAAAAACTAAGTATTCAGGACATGAAAAATATAAAAGAGATAGGGGGACAAAAGGACAAAAATATTTGAGGTCAAGATTATCCACCCAAAATCAGAGTCCTGGAGGTAAGATGTCTGTAGTGTCTACTACACATTTGGAGAACTACAGCATGAAGTACAACATGGTATGTCTGTTTTTCAGTTGTAGTAAGTCTGAGGCTGCTGAGTGTAGCTTCCAAAAGAAGTCTTTTAACACCAAATCATATTTCTAAATAAGCCCAGAGAACAGGCAACTCTGACAAATGCACAAGTGTTCAGAAGATGTTTGTTTACACAGACATCCTCTGACACTGTAAATAAGAAAAAAAAGAATGCACACTCCTTTGCAGCAGTCATAAAAGTTAGAATGGAGTTAGGTAGTGTCTAGACGCCTTTGATGAAAAAGCAGGGATTAGTGGTTGCTGAATTTACTAACACAATTTTCTTTTCTTTTCTCCAATTATTTCTATTTCCAGCCTCACTTTTAGGATTCAGTTACAGCATCTTGCACTGCTTAGTCAGCAGACATGTGCCATTTGGGGATGCCATGATTCCCCTTTTTCAAAATTAAATTTTCAAGCCAGAAGTGTCAAGTTTCATTTCTCATTTAATGTAATTCTATGAGACTTTAGTCAGCATTATAAGACCAAGTCAGGACCCACTGGTCGTCATGTTTCTGGGCATCAAGCATACGAGTCATGCTCAAGGTCTTGCTATTATTTTCCCTTGCACTACCTACTGCAAACTTTTATCAGTTAAGTAAATTAATTGCAATAAAACATTGAGAGATACATGCTAAGATACATCATAAACATACAGCTTAGCTAGAAAGAGTCAATATACACAAATTAACAATAATAAAGCATTAGGGTATAAATTATACCAAAACATCACTGTAACACTTTAAAAACAACTTTTATTTTGTATTGGGGTATAGCTGATTAACAACGTTGTGATGGTTTCAGGTGAACAGCAAAGGGACTCAGCCATACATACACATGTCCATTCTCCCCCAAACGCCCTCCCATCCAGGTTGCCACAAAACACTGAACAGAGTTCCATGTGCTCCACAGTAGGTCCTTGTTGGTTATTCATTTTAAATATAGCAGTGTGTACATGTCCAGGGCTTCCCCAGTGGCTCACCCGTAAAGAACCCGCCTGCAATGCAGGAGATGCAGGAGACGTGGGACTGATCCCTGGGTTGGGATGATCCCCTGGAGGAGGGCATGGCAACCCACTCCAGTATCCTTGCCTGGAGAATCCCATGGACAGAGGAGCCTGACTGACTACAGTCCACTGGGTTGCAAAGAGTCGGACTTGACTGGAGCGACAGCACACACGCACATGCCCATCCCAAACTCCCTAACTATCCCTTCTCCTCATCCTTCCCTCTGCCAGCCATAAGCTGGTTCTTGAAGTCTGTGAGTCTACTTCTGTTTTGTAACTAAGTTCATTTGTATCATTTGTTTTTAGATTTCACATATAAGGGATGTCATAGGATATTTCTCCTCCTCTGTCTGACTTCACTGTAACACTTTTTAATCATTAAATGTTCCTTAAGAAAATAATCTGGGGACTTCCCTGGTGGTCCATTGGTTAAGACTTGGTGCTACCAATGCAGGAGGATGGAGTTCGATCCCTGGTCAGGAAACTAGATTCCACATGCCACAGCTAACACCCAGTGCAGCCAAATACATTAATTAATTAATTTTTAAAAAAAAGAAAGAAAGAATAGAATCTGTACCAAAGGCTACACTGGGAGATATTTTCTCTTCCTGTGTTTATTTCACCTCATGTTGAATTCCCAACAGATCAGGATTTAATAATAGCATCCAAAAAAAAAATAATAATAATAATAGCATCCATCATAGGTGGCCATGCATTTGCAATTTTCTCCAGTATCGGAAAAGTTCTTTTTATTACAAGACAGGCTTAATTATAAGACTGCCTGAAGACACAGACCCAGGGGACAATTCTATAGAGAGATTTCTATGTATCTGCTTGAATGCCAGGGGGATGGAATACAAAGGGACAACCTAATCCCTTTCTTCTGAAGCTCATGCTAAGTGAACATTCTGATCTCTTCTCTCCTCAAACTCTTCCTTACTTGCTGCAGCTAACTGGTCATCCCCTCACAGAGAAGTGACTTCTGGGAAGAGATGGAACTGTTGCTGAGAGAAAACAAATTCCTCCTTCAGCCTGAGCTGTTACAGGATGTAAACTGAGACTACGGGGAACAGAGATCATAAACAGAGATGAGGCGTGGTCTTCGTAGAGATCTGTAGCCGTGGTGAATTTTCCCTGCCTGGAGTAAGAACTAAAAACTCAGACCCCAAGCTCTCATTTCCTCTTTTTTCCTGGGTACTTTTTCCTCTTATAATTTTATATCCTTAATATTCTAGAAGAGATTATTTGTTCTTTTTTTGACTCAGAGTTTTCCCATGTTCAGTAAATTCTTTGTTCTCTAGAACAACCTCATTGTTTTTCTCTTAGGCTAGATGATTCTATTTTACACTGTTTACTAGGATACCATCTGCTTATAAGGGTGGATTTATTCTCCTTTTAATAATTCTGTTACAGCTTTTTCTTCAGATGAAAATCTGGTCTCAGTGTAACTTTCTAAGATGAAATATACCTATTTGAGGGTGAAATAATTCTCTCATTCTCTGAGAAGTACAAGTTTCCTGATGTATACATTGAAGATGAATATTCTGCACAAAAACTCAAAAAAATGTTGGTTTTATGAATTATGCAAAGTTTGGACAATTATGAAACATTTACCCTTTTCAGAAAATACTCAGAAGTAATTAAAAGTACCAATGTGTACCAAAAGATAAGAAAGTTAACCAGAATGCAACTTTACTAAAAATATTTTTCCTACCAAAGGAAAAATAAAAATCTGAAAGCAGCATTTACTATAGTAACAAAATTATCAAGTTTTAAAATCAGACTTTAACTTAAAATGCCATTTCTGTAGTTCTTGATATCTGAATATTTTCATCAGTCTTTATCAGGAAATATGGTACCCAAATCTCCAAGGTCCTAGCCCAGGATTTTAACAATGCAGCTTCACTTAGAAATTTTTTCTTCAAGGTCTGTTAATCACATGGTAAAGACAAAAAAAAAAGCAGATTTTGGTAAAGAAAGACCTATAAACATTCATTGCTGTTCAAAAGAAAAAAATCTTTTGGCAGTTGGTGACATTATTAAAATGTAAATATTAAAATTTGATTTTGATATCACTTTGTATTCAGCCAAAAACTGACTTCAAAAAAATTGTCCCAGTTTTCCCTTAATATTTGAATCAAAATATATGTTAATTAAAATGAAATCCATACACTCCTAGTCTATTCCTCCTAATTTTTCAACATTTTTTCTTTGGAAGATCATCAGGCAGCCAAAAAGCCTTAATCCATTACCAGATTTGGTCATTTAATTATTAAATTGTAATTGGCCAATAATTATTAAATCATAAGTTTGGAAAATTGACACCTGTAGATTTTAAACACTTTAATGAATGAATAAACTAATGAGTGAATAAGTAGGGGACAATTCAAAACCATCCAGATAATACTTAAAGAAGGTTCCTAAATTCTATAATGGTATGGACCTAACAGAATTAGAAGATATTAAGAAGAAGTGGCAAGAATACACAGAACAACTATACAAAAAAGATCTTCATGACCCAGATAATCACAATGGTGTGATCACTCAGCTAGAGCCAGACAGTCTGGAGTATGAAGTCAAGTGGGCCTTAGAAAGCATCACTACAAACAAAGCTAGTGGAGGTGATGGAATTCAAGCTGAGCTATTTCAAATCCTATAAGATGATGCTGTAAAAGTGCTGCATTCAATATGCCAGCAAATTTGGAAAACTCAGCAGTAGCCACAGGACTAGAAAAGGTCAGTTTTCATTCAAATCCCAAAGAAAGGCAATGCCAAAGAATGCTCTAACTACCACAAAATTGCACTCACAATTAGCAAAGTAATACTCAAAATTCTCCATGCCAGGCTTCAACAGTACATGAACTGTGAACTTCCAGATGTTCAAGTTGGACTTAGAAAAGGCAGAGGAACCAGAGATCATATTGCCAACATTTGTTGGATCATCAAAAAAGCAAGAGCGTTCCAGAAAAAACATCTTCTTCTGCTTTATTGACTACGCCAAAGCCTTTGACTGTGTGGATCACAACAAATTGTGGAAAATTCTTCAAGAAATGGGATTACCAGACCACCTTACCTGCCTCCTGAGAAATCTGTATGCAGGTCAAGAAGCAACCGTTAGAACTGGACATGGAACAACAGCCTGGTTCCAAACTGGGAAAGGAGTACGTCAAGGCTATATATTGTCTTATTTAACTTATATGCAAAGTATATCACATGAAATTCTGGGCGGGATATAGCACAAGCTGGAATCAAGATTGCTGGGAGAAATATCAGTAACCTCAGACACACAGATGACACCACCCTTATGGCAAAAAGCAAAGAACTAAAGAGCCTCTTGATGAAAATGAAAGAGGAGAGTGAAAAAGTTGGCTTAAAGCTCAACATTCAGAAAACTAAGATCATGGCATCCAGTCCCATCACTTCATGGCAAATAGATGGGGAAACAATGGAAACATGACAGATTTTATTTTGGGGGGCTCCAAAATCACTGCAGATGGTGATTGCAGCCATGAAATTAAAAGACACTTGCTCCTTAGAAGAAAAGTTATGACCAACCTAGACAGCATATTAAAAAGCAGGGTCATTACTTTGCCAACAAAGGTCTGTCTAGTCAAAACTTCAGTTTTTCCAGTAGTCATGTATGGATGTGAGAGTTGGACTATAAAGAAAGCTGAGCACCGAAGAATTGATGCTTTTGAATTGTGGTGTTGGAGAAGACTCTTTTTTTTTTTTTTCATTTATTTTTATTAGTTGGAGGCTAATTACTTTACAATATTGTAGTGGTTTTTGCCATACACTGACATGAATCAGCCATGGATTTACATGTGTTCCCCATCCTGATCCCCCCTCCCGCCTCCCTCCCCATCCCATCCCTCTGGGTCTTCCCAGTGCACCAGCCCTGAGCACTTGTCTCATGCATCCAACCTAGGCTGGTGATCTGTTTCACCCTTGATAGTATACTTGTTTCAATGCTATTCTCTCAGAACATCCCACACTCGCCTTCTCCCACAGAGTCCAAAAGTCTGTTCTGTACATCTGTGTCTCTTTTTCTTTTTGCATATAGGGTTATCATTACCATCTTTTTAAATTCCATATATATGCATTAGTATACTGTATTGGTGTTTATCTTTCTGGCTTACTTCACTCTGTATAATGGGCTCCAGTTTCATCCACCTCATTAGAACTGATTCAAAGAGAAGACTCTTGAGAGTCCCTTGGACTACAAGAAGATCCAACCAGTCCATCCTAAAGGAGATCAGTCCTGAATATTCATTGGAAGGACTGATGTTGAAGCTGAAACTCCAATACTTTGGCCACCTGATGCTAAGAACTGACTCATTTGAAAAGACCCTGTTCCTGGGAATGATTGAAGGCAGGAGGAGAAGGGGACGACAGAGGATGAGATGATTGGATGGCATCACCAGCTCAATGGAGTTTGAGAAAGCTCTGGGAGTTTGTGATGGACAGGGAAGCCTGGAGTGCTGCAGTCCATGGGGTCGCAAAGAGTTGGACATGACTAAGTGACTGAACTGAACTAAACTCTATCAGTAAGTAATGACTGAAAATTTTATACATGCTCTACACCCTAAACTAATACAGTGCTGTTATGACAATTTCATCTCAATAAAAATGGGGGAAAAAAGGAAAATGTTAGCCCAGTGCCAAAGAAAACCTCTCCTTCCTTCAAGTATTAATTTGGCCAATATAAATACAATTTTCATACATTTTCTAGGCTCTATTATAAATTCCCATATGCTCTATATAAGCCATTTTTGAAATGTAAATCTCTCCAAACTTTGCAATAATGCACATATTTACTAAAAGTATGGAAAATATTGGCAAAATGAAACTTCCCATTTAAAATGAGAATATGAGAGAAAAGCTGCTAAGACTTATAAGCTGGCCACAGGATGTGAATCTAGACCTCCAACAACAGCTACCATCTGCTAAGAGCTTATAATGTGCCAGGCACTTTGCTCTGTGCGCCATATACATTATTTTGTTTAATCCTAACGAAAACCCTAAGAGGTCAGTAATACTTCTATGTCCATTTTGCAGATTTGAAAACTTAAGTTTAGGCATATTGAGTAGCCAATCCTATGTTTCACAGTTGGTGAGGGGAGCTCTGGTTTAAACCTCAGGATTTTGAGTGTCCACAGCTGGCAGCCTTAAGTATCCTTAAACGAAACTGCAGTGGGGAAGACGATGAAAGTCACAGAATACAGCTGCCACTGCAACAAGCGGTCAGTCCCCACTTGTGGGATTTTCCCAACTCTCTCTGCCACTTGTACTATTGCTCTCTCCTCTGCCTGTCGGCTGTTTTTAGGTTACCAAGGAAGGTAAGTAAGAGATTAATGTCAAGGCTCCTGTAAAACATAATGCCATAAAGGGACTCTAATCTGAATCCAGATTTTATCCAGGCAGATCATAGAAAATGTTCCCAGGGAACCACAAAAGTCAAATACAGTTATCAACTATGATCACTTTTTAACTAGCTGCAAGGTGATGTGTTTCTAGGATACAAGGAAGCATCTAGTGTCTCTATTACCCTAGGGCTAGACTGATTACACCATTACAGCAATAGCTTGCTGAAGACACTTTCTTAACTTACACAGAAACTAGGCAAAGTCATAGGTAAAAACAGAATGGCTCAAGAAGCGCTTTACCCAAATGAAAAAAGCAAAACCCTTTTCAATGACAGAAATTATGATTTAAGAGCACCAGGTGTATGGCTTCTTTTCTAGGTAGCAGTTAGAGAGTTTGGGAGACAACATCATTACTTTCTCAGTGGATACAATGACTGTGATTTCCAGTCCACAACTTGTATGGTTTCATTTCTCCAGGCTGACCCCCAAGAAAAACAAAGTGAATATCTAATAATCATGAACTGAATGTAGCTCAATTATAGAACAAACGCATCTACTGGTTTTGTGGTTAGACAGACAGTTTATCAAAGGGAGATTCATACCTGAATCCAGAGAGAGTGATGACTAGCTTTCCACAGGGGTAGCATTTGGAATTACTCCAGAGACTTGTATAAGAAGAACGTAGAAGTTTTAAGGCCATTATCAATCAGAACCACATTCACATCTAGTTTTGAGATTGGAGGAGACACTCAATTTCCAAGAAACTCAGTTCTTTCACTTGGGGTTTCTAAGCAGTAAACCTCCCTCATCAGACTGACTTGGCCACAAATTCCAGCTCGGATTTAGTACTCTGTTTTCTTAAGGAAGTGTATTCCCCTCTTCAGGTGCTCTGTCTCTCTTCACTTGCTCTGGAGTAATTGTGTTTGCTTTCAGTTTTGTTGACAGGATAAACCTGCTCAGGACCAAACTCACAGCCAAACTCAGAAGCTTGCCTCAGACCATCTCATATCTGGAGATGACCTTCATTTTCTTCTCTCTAGATACAAATCCTGCGTGCATGCATGCTAAGTCACTTCAGTCGTGCCCGAATATTTGCAATACCATAAACTGCAGCCCGCCAGGCTCTCCTGTCCATGGGATTCTCCAGGCAAGAATACTGGAGCGGGTTGTCGTGTCTTCCTCCAGGGGATCTTCCTAACCCAGCGATCAAACTCCCACCTCTTACATCTCTTGCATTGGCAGGCAGGTTCTTAACCACTAGCACCACCCAGGAAGCCCCAGATACAAACCCAACATATCCCTAAAAACAGCTCAAGTCCCCTTTTTTTTATCGAAACTCTCTCTGATAATTCTCACGTGAAGTGTTTGCTTCTTCCCATGACCAACCTCCATAGCATTCATGTGGCATCATCATGCATTTCCTGGCACAATTAATAATTTTTAAGTCTAAACATCATAATTTTACTTAAATAATTACTTTTTCTCACTGAATTAATTAACAGACAACAAAATCAATCAAAATCCTCCCCAAATTGCACCTGCTTCAGCAACTTCCACACAGTATCTGCTCAGTAGTCAGAATCTGAGTTCTCTGTAGAAGACAGCTCTTTGTGCTATAGAGACTGGGCTTGGGTTGACACTCTTTAAACTGCAGCTTGAAGAATCCAGATAAATGATGAAATCTCAGTCCAGCTGCTCAGAGTTAATCCAGGGGCGTTGGAAGGACTCTAGGGAGCTGGGTTAAGACTAGTTACTCCTCTCCCCTATTAGGATGTTTCATAGATTGTTATGAATTGTTTTTCTTTCCCATAAGGAAAACTACTTTTACAAAATAGATTTATGTGTACCATCTTTGGGGCTTCCCAGGTGGCACTCATGGTAAAGACTCCACCTGTCAATGCAGGAGACGTAAGAGAAGCAAGTTTGATCCCTGGGTCAGGAGAATTTGCTGGACAAGGGCATGGCTGCCCACTCCAGTATTCTTGCCTGGAGAATCCCAGGGACAGAGGAGCCTGGAGGTCTACAGTCCATAGGGTAGCAAAGAGTCTGACATGACTAAAGTGACTTAGCGTGCATGCACATACAATCTTTGGTATCTTTTTTCCCTGAATCAAGATCTGCTGCCACTGGGGCTTTCTCTAACTATAGTTAACTCCAGATCCCGGACTTGTCTTTAGGTTGGACTTGGGCAACATGTTGAAATTAGAAAATAATAAAGCTGATGGTTGCTCAAAAAGTTAAACATAGATTTACCATATGACTCAACATTTCCACACATGTATATGTTTCCAAAATTAAAAACAAGCATGCAACTACTTGTGCACAAATGTTCATAATAGCACTGTTTACAGTAACCCATATATCCACCAATGGATACTGAATAAATAAAATGTATTAGGTACCTAAGATGGAATATTGCATGCCAAGTCACTTCAGCCATGTCCAACTCTTTAGGACCCCATGCGCTGTAGCCCACTAGGCTCCCCTGTCCATGGGACTCCCCAAGGAAAAGTACTGGGGTGGGTTGCCATGCCCTCTTCCAGGGGATCTTCCCAACCCAGGGGTCAAACTCCTATCTCTTGCAACTCCTGCACTGGCAAGTGAGTTCTTTATCACCAGCACCACCTGGGAAGCCCAAGGTGGAATATTACTTAGCCTTGAAAAGGGATGAAACTTTTTATGATAGGTGCTATAACCTCAAAAGTATTATATTAAGTCAAAGGTGTCCCCACAAAAGGTCAAAAGGTCACATACTGCATAATCCCATTTGTACGAAATATCCAGAACAGGTAAATACATAAAGATGAGAAGATTGGTAGCTGTCAAAGGCTGACAGGAAGAGCATAAGCAATGATTGCTTAACAGGTAAAAAGTTTTATTTTGAGCTGATGAAAAATGGTTTAGAATTAGACAGAGGTGGTGGTTGCACATTGTGAAGGTATGGAATGCTATTGAATTGTACACATTAAAGTGGTTACTGCTATGTTGAATGGATTTCAGGTCAATAATAAAATAACTGTTGGGAGATTGGGATCAACATATAAACACTACTACATATAAAATAGGTAACTCATGAGAACCTACTGTATAGAGTTCCCTGTATAGCACAGGAAACTCTATATTCAGTGCTCTGTGGTGACCAAATGGAAAGGAAGTCCTAAAAAGAGGGGACATACATCTATGTATAGCTGATGCACTTTTCTGTATAGCAAAAGCTAACATTAGTTAGCTTTTAGTAAACTATTAGTAAAGCAACTATAGTCCAATAAAAAATAAATGTTTAAATAATTAAAAATCTATAATAGTAACAAAGCTTGTCTGGCACCTACAGCTCCTGTTGCCCAAGATGCTATAGTAGGAGGGAGAAGGAAAGCCTCACTTAAGCAGGGGAAGCTTTTAGGAGACATTATATTGGAGCCAAGACCTGAAAGACAACTAGGATTTAAACCAACTAGGGAAGGTAGAAATAGAAGGGGGAAAGAGAAAAACAATCCAGGGAGATATTATCTATATGATGATTTAACAATATAACACTGACATAAACTATTTCTCCTCTCCCATAAAATCAAATGAACAAATGTGTTTTCATCATCTGCTATTTGTGGGGAGCCATGCTAGGTGCTGGGAGAAACAGACCAACAAAAGGCATAGTCTGACAAGAGAAATAAAACCAGCATTTATTGAGCAGCTCCAATATGATGGATATTTTACATGTGCATGTGTGCTCAGTTGCTCCAGCTGTATCCAACTCTTTGTGACCCCATGAACTGTAGCCCACCAGGCTCCTCTGTCCATGGGATTCTCCAGGCAAGAACACTGGAGTGAGTAGCCATTTCCTCCTCCTGGGGACCTTCATGACCCAGGGTTCAAACCCACGTCTCCTGTGTCTCCTACATTGCAGGCAGATTCTTGACCACTGAGCCACTGGGGAAGCCCACGTTTTACATGTATTATCTCAATTAATCCTTTAAACAGATCAAAGCAATGAGTGTGATTAATCCTGTTAACTTGCCCAACATTGCACAGCTTCTAAATGGCAAAGACAAGATTTCATCCAAGTGTGCCTGACTGCAGAGTCCACCTTCTTGCCGCTACAGCAGGACATAATTAGAGTGGCTGGAAGCTAAGTAACTTGTTAAGACATCAGTGGATAGACATCACAAAGTTGAACACAATGCTCCCTCCAGGTTGATGGACCTGGAAAAAAAAACTGGGGTCAGATCTGGAGAGAAATAAGTGGCCCAGATCCCAGAACCAGAAAGTGGAGGCAACAAGGAAAAGACTTGGACATGAACTGTCCCTGAAACTTCCCCAATCACCATTGTACTGAGTGGAGGGAGCCTCTTCTCTGCACTGGTCCTTACCCCATCAGAGCGCTCCACAAATTCAATGCTTGGTTTTATATTTTTATTCATGTCTCAGTTCTACCACTTAATAGCTTTGAATAAATTACAGAAAGGTGTAACTCTCTGTGTCTTGGTTTACACATCTGAAAAACTAGAATAATAGTAAAAAAAAAATCTGGATTAAATGAATACATATAATACAAAGGGCTTACATGTCAACAACACACAAGTGCTCAACAAATACTGTTTTTGTTTTGGATGTTGTTGTTGTATTACTATTTCCTTGCCAAGAATTCCCAGCTTCTCCAAAGCATGGACCATGTCTTTTTTCTTAATCTGCAGCCTCTAAAACAGATGTTGGAGCATAGCAAACAGCAAGTTCTGAGTCAAGGTAGTGGTGAACCTAGCACTATATTGGCTAGGGAGATTTTCAGGACCTCAGCATCCCCTAAAATCTCACTCTTCTGTTGTAAACAAAACTGTAAAATAGACTGTCAGTTACCAAATATTTATTGAACACCTACGATCCGGAGGGTCCAGCACTAGGAATACAGGGCTTTCTAAATTGCCAGGATTACATTTAGTCCATGTGGTTGATTTATCATTCAGTTTAGACGGGGAAATAAATAAGAATACAAACACTTGCACAGCCTCAAGAGAAATACCTGTGCAGTGTCAAAGTTCTGGCTGTCGTTACAAAAAAAACATTGCTACTCATGTACAAAACAAACTATGATCCATTAACTCAGCACAGAAGTCCTTCCTGGCTCCATGAAAGCTGGCACCCAAGCAAGCTTTGCAGTTACACTGCCAAGAAATACCTGGCCAATACATTTGAACGTCCTTCCTTGCTTTCTCTCAGACATATTTCAGTAATTGCCTGTCTGCAGGTACAAGATGCTTACAGGAAGTGATTAATCTTTCATGAGACTATTCTACTATTCCTTAATGCAGTATAATAAAAGCTCAAAGGGACAGCCACAGTCATGTCAGTGCATGCTTTAAGGAAAGGAAGTTTTAATGGGCGGTAAATCTGATCACATGATAGCGGTCAATGATGAAATCTCTTTTTTGAAAGAAAGCAACCCAAAAGGGCAAATCTACTCCCTGGGGCAGGGGGGAAGCCCACCTCTAAACCTAAAACCTCTTTTTTTCTGGTCGGAGGCCAGATGGGATCCTTGGACATCATGAAACACTACAACTGGAAGCTGAATGGTTTGTCTACACCCAGCCCCCCACACATAGACACTGGAGATGAGAAAGGCTCTTGTTTGCTGTCTGAAGCAGGTGTGGTTGGACTAAATGGAGAGAAGATGTCCAGCTGGAAAAACCCATCAACCAGCTGCCCAGGCCCGTCTGCTTAGATAAATACCACCTGTTACTAAACAGCCAGAGAAAAATTAGTCCTGTGCTAGGAACCTGCCACTTCTCTGCCTATTATGCTGAGGTTTTTGTGTCTTTTCAATATCCCAAATCCCATGAGTGTCTCAGAGCGATGGTCATATTTGCTGTGCTTAATTCTATTCTGGACAATGACAGATGATTTTGGAGCTGTAGATTAAAGTATTTTCTGGGGGCCAAGAGCACATATGTGAGAGAATAATAAATAACACCTATAAGAAGAGGTCAGTGACTCAAAGGCACTTTTTAACTTGAGCACCTCACTGGTCTGTGGAGTCTGGCCTGCTTGAAGAACGGGGCATGGCCCCATCTCCCAAACCCTGTGCCCTTTTCCTCACTGCTCCTCGGCTGAACCAGTCTTCTCCTGAGCACTGAGTTTGATTAAATACACACATGCACATGCCAGTGGTAAAGAATCCACCTGCCAAACGGGAGATGCAGGTTTGATCCCTGATCTGGGAAGATCCCCTGGAGAAGGACATGGCAACCCACTCCAGTATTCTTGCCTGGAAAATCTCATGGACAGAGGAGCCTGGCAGGCTACAGTCCATGGGGGTCAAAGAGTTGGACAAGACTTAGCAACTAACAGCTACAAAATACACACTCACATACAGACACTCCTTTGTTCATGCTATTCCCATAACAGTAATGTCCTCTCCTGAACTTTCCAAATCCCACTCTTTAAGACTCAAAATCCTGCTGCCTCTCCTGGAGTCTTCCCCAAAAATGTTAGCTGAAAATGACTTTCTCTGAAATGCTACTACACTGAGAGTCCACAAAGTACATTTGGTCACTTTGAATTGTTCCCAAGTAAATCTCATCTACCCAATGAAGGGAGGATAAAATTCATCCCTCTGAAGCTTAGCCCACCATCCAACACAAAGTTAGGCATCTGGCACCTCAAGAGATGTACCTCAACTGAAACTCCGAGGAGGCAATTCTTACTATAGTGTTCATATTCATTACCAAAACCATACATTCATGGTTCTTGAGAAAACTGCACAGTTCCTTCAACATCAAACAGATTAGAACAAACTAACTTATTATTCTAGACTGACTATTTTTTAGGCTTCAAAAACTTGGCGGACTCTGAGAATCATCTGGGGACTTTATAGATATGTTTTGCCCAGTACCTTCACATTTGTTTTGCCCAGTATCTGACTAGTGGAAAGTTATTAGGATTATAGCTTTTAGAAATATGTCTTAAACTGTAATAGACACCTTGATAATGACATTTAGTGCTATTCAACTTAAAAATGGGTACTAGCTCCTAAATCTTTCTTAGACTCAAAATCTATATAGTCACATACACATACATATGCAGGAGGTTAAAGTTGTGTGTGTGTGTGTGTGTGTGTGTGAGAGAGAGAGAGAGAGAGAATTTCCTGGAGGTATGTGCCATAATTACCCAGTATTCCGGAGCCTCTCATGTATCAATTTATCTTTGTAATCTGATCATACACTGCAGTCAGGGTATGTCCCATTTCTATTCCTCCACAAAGTTCACTCATGTTTGTAAAATAATTACTCTAAGAAAGAAGACAGTACATTTCAAAAAGAAAAAAAAATTGACATACCAAGAAAAAAGACAAAATCAGAAGTGTGTGAAACTTACTTTTTAAGGAAGCAATTTGGGGCACTTTTCTACCCTAGAATTCATCCAACTCAAGCAGCTTGAGCTGAGAATACAGGCAGTCCTAAGAAAGCTCTCAATCCAGGGCATTTTGTCCCTCAGCTGGGCAGGGGTCAAAGCAATCAATAGTAGTTTAGACTAAACAGGAAGAAAACCAGCTCCATTAATGTGGCAGATGCACTGAATGGTCATCACATTTAGAAACAAGGTAAGTTTGAAACAAATTTAGTTGCTATCATTGTTGCGATTGTTGGCTAATACATGTATAGTTGTCTAATACATGCAGATAAATTTTGCATCTTCCATCCCTTTTAAATGCATCTAGTAAACCCTCAAGACTTCCAGTCATTGTACTGCACATAAGTTTCCCACAGAGACTTCATGAAAATCAACTCAACCTCTTTTTAAAACTTATCCCAGACATAGCTTCTAGTACAGAGGAAGCCAAACATCCCTTTGCCTGCCCTTCCCCCCCCTCCCCACCCCCCAGTGTAAGGAAAGCCACTAACTCTTTCACAGGAGCAGATTGTTCCAACTTAATTGAATGAAGTAAACTTGGGGAAATACCTGACATTGCCAACTTGACCTCTGCTAAGCCTTTTGAACTTCAATCACTGTCCTCCAACACAAAGCCTTCTATTAGGCTTTCAGCTATTTCCCCTGATTACACAGGTAGCTTATCTTAAGGATTCCATGGTTTCAGTTATCATTTCTAACCTGATTGTGAGACAAGTATTATTTCCGTGCTGAGTCTTGTGACTAAGCCTGCAAAGGTATTTGCTGGTTTGATTGAGTAAAAAGCATCTCATTTCAGTTTCTTATCCACCAAAATCCAATAACTTATTCTAAAGAAAAGAAAATAGTTTTATTTATAAAATAGTTTAATTTAATAGGTGAAAAAGCACAAATGAATACCACTAGTCAGAAACTGTCCAAAATCATAGTCATTGGTGTTTCATGTAGATTTCAAAATTTAAAATATAATTTATAACACAGGGCAATAAAAATGAAGATTGTTCCCAAGAAACAAAGTACAAATGGTAAAAACAAAATAGCTTGAATTTCTTAAACAAGTAGAATTAATGTTTTCTTGTATCTAGTTCCCTTATAGAAGAAGGAAAAATTGAGGTTAAGGTTTGAAATATTTTGAACTAATTACCCATATTAGCAAATAAAAGGTGTTCATAATCTGGGAGTAAAGATGTGATGGCAGTTATTTTAAGAGTTAAAATATTTTTAACTATTTTTAATAGGCAGTTATTTTCATCCTATCTAAGCATCTGTTTTTCTTCTTCTTGACTCTACAGTACATGTACCTTTCAGAAATACACAGAAAACTTTTAAATATTTCAAAATATTTAGAATCATCCAGTTCTTTATTACAAAGTAAAACAGAATATAATTTGTCCTCAGCAGACTGTCAGTGATTAAAAAGATTGCTAACAGCCAGTTCCAGCAAACATGGGAAAATTATACAAATACAAATATACAAATAGGTGGGGAAAATATACAAATTTTGTGGAAAGTAATTTGGTTGTCAATATCTATTGAAATTTGAAATGTGCATACCTTGTAAGGCTGTTCATTGAAAAAACATGTTCACAATAGCAAAGATAGGAGGAAATTAAATTGGGGAAAAAATAAAAGTAATAAGGGAATGGTTCAGTGGTAACAATATACAGTCATCAAAGAGCTAAAAAGTCCGGCATGAAATGACCTAGAAAATGTCCATACTATATTTTTAGTAATTAAAACTGATTCTAGGTAAAAGCATTTAATAATATTCTAGTTTAGGGTACCAAATACATATGCACATAAAGTAGAAACCTAAGAAAGATGAATGATGTATATCAAATAGCTAGCCAGTAGTTTTTAACCCTGGGCAGAGAAAGTGTATGGTGGAAGAAGTCTCTAGCTTCTTATTTTATAAAATCCAAACATAAATGGAAGGATAGCAGGTGAATTCTATTTATTTTTCAACATATTTGGAAACATTTTCAAATTAAAAAATATTCAGAAGTCATAAATCTATATTTCAATAAATATATTTTAAAGTATTCTCATAATCTACAAAATAAAACATCTATGAAATAATTGACCTCTTAATTTAGGGAGAACTGCATTGGAAAAGACCCCAATGCTGGGAGGGATTGGGGGCAGGAGGAGAAGGGGACGACAGAGGATGAGATGGCTGCATGGCATCACCGACTTGATGGACATGAGTTTGAGTAAACTCCGGGAGTTGGTGATGGACAGGGAGGCCTGGCATGCTGCAATTCATGGGGTCTCAAAGAGTCGGACACGACTGAGCGACTGAACTGAACTGAATATTTGCTAAAATGAGTTACATTGACTTGGACTCTTATCCTTTGCCATTTGTTATAATTGGTTTCCAGTCATTCTAAATATAATAAACATGACTATTTTATTTCTTTTGGTATAACTGAAGTGCAAATTTGCTGAAGGAATACACACATTGCTTGTGTTATAAGTTTACATGATAATTCCAAGAGTTGCCTCAAGAAACTTTATGATGTTGTTTGGTCAACTGAATGGAAATTATTTTAAGTGGAGGACTTAAGGATAGAGTATAACAATATTCCCAATGTGTTTTGACTATGAGTTGTTTTGTTTTGCTTTACAAAAATAAAACATTGTATTTATTGATTCATATACTACTGAAATAAAATGTGCTTAGTGGCTCAGTCATGTCCGACTCTTTGTGACCCCATGGACTGAAGCCCGCCAGGCTCCTCTGTCTGTGGGGATTCTCCAGGCAAGAATACTGGAGTGGGTTGCCATGCCCTCTTCCAGGGGACCTTCCCAACCCAGAGACTGAACCCAGGCCTCCCACATAGAAAGCGGATTCTTTCCTGTCTGAGCCACCAGCAAAGCACACTGAAATAAAATAAGATTGTCATATAATAGATTTGGGTTTATAATTTCCAAAACTATATATCTTGTTCCCAAAGTGCCTAAATTTCTTATCAAACCAAAAATGTGAACATTAGCCAACCAAACAAGCCCACACAGCCTCTTAAGTGCCCTAGAGGGATGTTAGCATTGGCAAGAAAAGTGCATGTAATCTACTACTTCTGCTACAGGTGCCTGGAATTTCCTTGCATTCCATCCCCTCAGAACATCAGTTTATTGTAGACCAGCAATACCCAAGCCAGCAAGGGTCTCAGGCATGCGTGCTCTTCTCCTTTACTTTTTTGACTAATACTGCTTATGCAGCCTTGAGAAATTTAACTTTTCTGAGCCTTGACTTCTCATGTGCAAGATAGAAGTAATATTATCACCATGAAGGTTTACCGTGAAAATCAGGTGAGCATGTTGCTTAGAACAGTGCATGCCTGTGTACCAAATTGCTTCAGTGGTATCTGACTCTCTGTGACCCTGCGGACTATAACCCAGCAGGCTCCTCTGTCCATGGGATTCTCCAGGCAAGAATACTGGAGTGCATTGCCATTTTCTCCTCCAGGGGATCTTCCCAACCCAGGGACTGAACCCACGTCTCCTGAGGCTCTTGCATTGCAGACAGGTTCTTCTACTGCTGAGCCACTGGGGAAGCCTGCATACAACAGTATAGAGCTCATAATAAGCACTCGAAGAATAGTAGTTTTATTATAATTAATAGATATTAATGATAGGAATACTGAAATTAAAAGCTGTACCCTACTATGCTGTGAATGTAGGGCAATAAACCCCAATCTCTAAAGAGTAAACAAAATCAAGTGTGAACTTTCAAAATCAAGATTTGTGGGCCCCACTCACCAAAGATTCTGATTCATCTCAGCCTGATTAGTCATAGGAATCTTCCTTTTTCACAAGTACTGCAAGTGATTCTGACAAGAAACAATGTTATGGGAGGAAGAATGGAGGACCTTCAAGGAAGAAAGAGGAACAGAATACATGTGCCCCGTCCCATAAAGTCCTTGTACTTCACTTAACTGTTCTGATTCTGAGGCCAAGAAATCTTCTCCCAAATCTAACTTATATTTGTGTTATGTCAGGAAGAGAAGAATCAGAATGGTTCTCCTACTTCATCTCCAAACATTTCTGACCACACTTTCCTCCAGCTTTGAAAACAGTGTACCATGACCCAAATGCCTTGGTGCTATTTCATTTTGTCTTGTTCCTTTGGATTTCCATTAGTGTTGGTTCCTTTTGACACTAGTGGTGTAGGATCAGGAAATTGGGATGACTGATATGGACTCACACCTTTAATTCCTATGTACCAATCCCTCAATCTAAAAGCATTCATAGTTTCATCAGAACTTGGGGTTCACATCAGCCCCCATATCCCCCATTTCAGATGATGGGGGAGCCACTCATGTGCCCAGTTTGCCCATACAGCATCCTTACTCTTCTTCTGAACAATGAACCTAATGAATATCTTGCTCCCAGACAGAAGGATCCAGGTTTTAAGGTGCCTGAAAGTGTGTTAGTGTTAGTTGCTCAGTCGTGCCCAACTTTTTGCGAACCCATAGACTATAGCCTGCCAGGCTCCTCTGTCCATGGGATTTTCCTGGCAAGAATACTGGAGTGGGTAGCCATTCCCTTCTCCAGGGGGTCTTCCTGACTTAGGGATTAAATCCAGGTCTCCTGCATTGCAGGTGGATTCTTTACCATATGAGCCACCAGGAAAGGAAAGCCCTGAAGCCTATCCTATTTCGAGATTTGCTCTTAAAGCATACAAAAAGAAAAAAAGGAAAACCCTCACCTTTCACATATGTATATATTCATGTGGATTCAAGGCTAGGGCTCCTCTCAGAGCCTTAGACATTGTTACAAATTGTTGTGTATAACACCTCCATTCATAGGAAACTCTATCCCCAGTGACACTGTATTTGGAGATAGGACTTTTATGGGGGCAATTAAGATCAAATGAGGCCATAAGGGTGAGGCCTTGATCTAATACAACTGGTGTCCTTACAAAAAGAGAGAGACACACCAGGGATGCACATACACAGACAAAAGGCCATGAGAGGACACAGACAGAAAGTGGCCATCCACAGGTCAAAGAGAGAGGCCTCCAGAGACATGACCCAGGCTGGCACCTTGATCTTGGACTTCCAGCTTCCTGAACTGCTAGAAAACAAATTTCTGTTGTTTAAGCCACCAACCTGTGGAATTTTGTCATGGCAGCCCTATAGAAGACAGCAGAAATAGTTCATGCAACTGAGGGCCCTGAAGCTACTATATCACTGGCTCCTTCCTACAGCCTCCTCTCCTATCAGGCAAGCTGAATTTCCCATTCCATTATAGCCAACTCTGACCACTGGTTCTCCAGGTATGATAAACATACCCATCCTCAAAAGTCCGGCTTAAATATTACAGTCTATGAATTCTTCTCTAATCTTCCCAAATGAAATATATTTTTCCCTACTCCATAACCTGTCCCACAGATATCTGCACCCCTATTATTGCTTGCTTTATTTAATTCTGTCTTAACATTGTTATCAGTCAGTATTCACACAATACTATCATATTTATGCTATCATTCATAGCTATTAATATTTACATTAATTCACAATGACAATATTCACTTATTGATTAGCCATTTAAATTCCTTGTGGGAAGACAGCATGCTTACTTCCATGCCTAACACAATAATTTGCACACAGGAAGCCATGAACAATCGGTTTATTGAATTGACTGATATCTGTAAAAAGTCTTAAGGTCTTTAGCAAATAGAACCAAGTTAATTATCTATGTATATGTGAAAGTGAAGTGAAAGTTGCTTAGTTGTGTCCCACTCTTTGCAGCCCCATGGACTCTAGACTGCCAGGTTCCTTCTGCTCATGGAATTCTCCAGGCAAGAATACTGGAGGAGTCTGCCATTCCTTCTGCAAGGGATCTTCCCAACCCAGCAACTGAACCTGGGTCTCCTGCACTGCAGACAGATTCTTTACTGTCTGAGCCATGGGAAAGTTCCCTATCTAGGTATAATAGCTGCCTTTAGAGCATATTCATAAAATCAAATAATTTTATATGAAAAAGCTCTTAGAGACATTTTTTACCAGTTTTTATTTTACCTATTTACCAAGCATCACCTAGTGAATTAATAACAGATTTACTCTAAATGATAGACTAAAACAGAGACCTCGTGAATCCTAGACTTCATCCTCACTCCACCATGCAACCTGGCCAGTCATCCAGACTTGATCAAAAACTGTAGATGGACACATCCAGCTATTTTGGAATCATTTAAAGAACACTATACCAGCACAAAGCAATATCCAGATCACGCTTTGGCTTCCACTGGAGATCTTCCTATAGGGACTGAATGCACAGGTCTCATCAACTCAAGCATGGTCATTTAGATTGTCATTGTATTTCTCACTGTAGTTAAATAAATTGGCATTCTAATTGTTTTAACTTAAACTTGAAGCCGATTACAAACTTCTTGGAACTAGTTCAACCACTGTGGATATTTATTTAAACTTAAGAAAGAGAATTTCCTGCACTCCTAATTCAAATATTGCAAAGTCCATTAGGCAGTGTAATTAGCATGCACCCAGCCAAACTTGGAACCAAGTGGTCAAAGTGAATACCTGATTTAGTCTCTGGGTTTAACCCTTCACTTCTTATTTGGAAAGATAAAAATGCTTTGATGATGATGCTGTTTGGAATATGAACTACAACATTCTGAATATACCCCAACCATCAGTTCCTCCCCAGCGGTCTCTGAGTTTAAGCAGTGATGACAGACATTAGATAGACACTGCTAAAAATGATGTGCTGACGAGAGAGGATTTATATCCCATTACCAATCCCCTGCGTCATGCCATGAACCTTCAACTAGACATTTTATCATGTTGGTTGCCGCTCTCTGCATTTTCTCTAATTTGTCTCTTTTTCAACATGTGGTATCCCAAACTAAAAGCAGTTGAAATATGTTCAGGCAAGACTAGTGCCAAGTCACTGGAAATAATTTTTTTCTGGTTCAGAACATAAAGCTTCCATTAATACAGACTGATATCACTTCGAAAGGATTTGAGGGATCTCTCTTTCTAACAAATCATGGAGGCGGTTGTTGACTTTAACAGCTCTCAAAATACGTTAAGGCATGGAGCAGCAACCTATAAACAATACAGTGGTAGGTAACTTTGAGAGAGGTGAATTCTGTTGTTCTTTGGTAGCCCCCCCGCCAAGTCTTCTGAAGTGGCTGTTCATCCTCCAGACCCACAGCCAGCCCATCTCATCTATATATAACCTAATCTTAACTAGAGAGTGTGAAAAGTTAAAGTCTTTGTAGATATAGGAATACATTCTCTTACACTGCCCCACCTACAACTCACACCCATGAACTCTTAGGTTTCTACATTTTCAATGTGATTCTTGAGAACAGGAAAGAATTCAAAACCAAAGCAATGAAGTTACTCTATGTACTGTGAGTCATATTTCACTTGGGAGTTGGGTTTAAAGTTAGTGCAAACTACAAAAACCAAGTTGAGTCAAAATTATCTCTGGAAATCTTTTTTTTTTTTAGCCACAAATAAGGCCTCTTGTCACCATTAAAAAGGCCTGCATTTTAAATAGATTCTTGGACTGGGGGCTCATATCCATCAGTTTGTTTAACTTTAGCACCTGTCTCATCCCCAGCAGCTTTTCCAGAACTACTTACTTCACCATGTAGTTCCATGAGTTTTCCCAATTCAAACTTGGACTTCTTCAGCATTTTTACTTTTCTAACAAAGACATTGTAAAGCAGATAGATTGGCAAGCCTTTTCTATGTCTTTTCCAAAGCTGTCTGGAATCAATTTACTGACCACCTCTTTCAAGTCACTTGTCTGCACCCCTCAGGTCATGATTTCCATCATCTCCATGTGAATCTGGCATACCTGCTGGTGCTGGACATAAGAGGTCTTCTGAATTTGATTACTGTGTTTCTTAGTAAAGCCCACACAGGACAGACAAAGCAAATAACCATCAGTGGGCTTAACAACAAGGTGAGCTTCAGTCATGGCCTACCATTTTTTGACCATGGAGCACATTTTGTCACAGGTAAGATCTATGCCATGGAAACTAGTCAGGCAGTTTTTGCCTTGAACATCCTCCGTAATTAACTTGAATTTTCTAAAGGCAACTTCATCATTCTGCAGATCAGTGAGATTCACTTCAGAAATATAACTCTTGAGGCCATCAGATTCAATTTTGGTTCCTTGAGTTCTCATGACCAGTGTTTTCCCAGAATAGCTGGTGCTTTCACATCATACCAATATTTCTTAGAAAATGGGTCAACCACTTTCTTCTTGGCTTTCATAAGGCACTTTTTCTTGCCAACCACCATGATGCTGTTCAGAAGACTAAAAGGACTAGAAATCTTAAGGGGGCTGTGGTAGGCAGAATTTGGAAGACAACCTCCTGAGAGTCCTTTTCTAGTTATTCAATCACACACCTATCTGACTACCATTGTGAAGGGATTTTTTGCAGGTGCAAAGCCCCAAATCAGTTAGATTTTATATACAGAGAGTATTGGGGTAAGCCTGATCCAATTGAGAGAATTTTGAAAGCAGAATATTTGCTCAGGCTGGTAGTAGCAGGGGAATTCAAAGAGACTGAAAGAACCTCACAGATTTGCTTAAGCCATTGCTGGCTTTCAAATGGAAGGGAGGACCAGAGATTGGCCACTATCTGCTGAAAGTGACCCCTGGCTACAGCCGGCAAATGAACAAGGACCTTAGTCCTACAGCAACAAGAAACTGAAGGCTGTCAATAACTTGAAGTGAGCCTGGAAGCAGATTCTTCCCAAGCCTCCAGACAGGAGCCCAGCCCAGCCAACACCTTGATTTCAGCCTTTTGAGACTCTACAGAGAAACCAGCCAAAAGAGCCCATATTTCTGACCTAAAGAACTGTGAGCTAATAAACAAGTATGTGCAAACTGCCAAGTGTGTGGTAATCAGCCAAACAAAATGAAAAACGAACATTACTCAATATAACAGCATGAGGCTATGCTTTTTAAATTACTTTTTATTAATTTAAATTCCTCTGTCACACTAGCCACAAATCAAGCACACCATAGTCACATGTGGCGACTTGCTACCATATTGAATACTAGAAACTGCAGAACTTTTCCATCATCACAAAATGTTCTATTGGACGGAATGCTCTGAAAGATCCAAAAGAATCAGTTCTGGGGACTTCCCTGGTGGTCCAAAGGCAAAGACTCCATACTCCCAATGCAAGGGGCCAGGGTTCAATCCCTGGTCAAGAAACTAGATCCCACATGCTGCAACTAAGAGCTTTTGTGCAGCAACTAAAAATCCCTCATGAATGCAACTAAGACCCAGAGCAGCAAAAATTATAAACTTTTTATAAAAAGAAGAAGAATTAGTTTTCCTGTAGTTTTAGACCAGATTAACATTACTTTCATAGTACTTATTATGAACATCCTATTGCAAAATTCAGACTTAAATTGAAGAAAGTAGGGAAAATCACTAGACCATTCAGGTATGACCTAAATCAAATCCCTTATGATTATACAGTGGAAGTGAGAAATAGATTCAAGGGATTAGATCTGATAGAGTACCTGAAGAACTATGGATGGAGGTTCATGACATTGTACAGGAGGCAGTGATCAAGACCATCCCCAAGAAAAAGAAATGTAAAAAGCCAAAATGGTTGTCTGAGGAGGCCTTACAAATAGCTAAGAAAAAGAGAGAAGCTAAAGGCAAAGGAGAAAAGGAAAGATGTACCCATTTGAATGCAGAGTTCCAGAGAATAGCATGGAAAGATAAGAAAGCCTTCCTCAGTGATTAATGCAAAGAAATAGAGGAAAGCAATAGAATGGGGAAGATATAGAGATCTCTTCAAGAAAATGAGAGATACCAAGGGAACATTTCATACAAAGATGGGCACAATAAAGGGGAGAAATTATATGGACCTAACAGAAGCAGAAGATATTAAGAGAGGTGGCAAGGATACACAGAAGAACTATACAAAAAAGATCTTCATGACCCAGATAACCACAATGGTGTGATCACTCACCTAGAGCCAGATATCCTGGAATACGAAGTCAAGTGGGCCTGAGGAAGCATCACTACAAACAAAGCTAGTGGAGGTGATGGAATTCCAGCTGAGCTATTTCAAATCCTAAAAGATGATGTTGTGAAAGTGCTGCACTCAATATGCCATAATCTGGAAAACTCAGCAGTGGCCACAGGACTGGAAAAGATCAGTTTTCATTCCAATCCCTAAGAAAGGCAATACCAAATAATGCTCAAACTATCAAACAATTACACTCATCTCACACGCTAGTGAAGTAATGCTCAAAATTCTCCAAGCCAGGCTTCAGCAATACGTGAACCATGAATTCCAGATGTTCAAGCTGGTTTTAGAAAAGGCAGAGGAACCAGAGATCAAATTGCCAACATCTGCTGGATCATCAAATAAGCAAGAAAGTTCCAGAAAAGCATCTATTTCTGCTTTATTGACTATGCCAAAGCCTTTGATGGTGTGGATCACAATAAACTGTGGAAAATTCTGAAAAAGATGAGAATACCAGACCACCTGACCTGCCTCTTAAGAAACCTGTATGCAGGTCAGGAAGCAACAGTTAGAACTGGACATGGAACAACAGACTGGTTCCAAATAGGAAAAGGAGTACATCAAGGCTGTATATTGTCACCCTGCTCATTTAATTTATATGCAGAGGACATCATGAGAAATGCTAGGCTGGATGAAGCACAAGCTGGAATCAAGATCGCCAGGAGAAATATCAATAACCTCAGATATGCAGATATCACCACCCTTATGGTAGAAAGTGAAGAAGAACCAAAGAGCCTCTTGATGAAAATGAAAGAGGAGAGTGAAAAAGTTGGCTTAAAGCTCAACACTCAGAAAACTAAGATCATGACATCCGGTCCCATCACTTCATGGGAAATAGATGGGGAAACAGTGGAAATAGCAGCTGACTTTATTTTGGGGGACTCCAAAATCACCACAGTTCAAAAGCATCAATTCTTCGGTGTTCAGCTTTCTTCCCAGTCCAACTCTCACATCCATACATGACCACTGGAAAAACCATAGCCTTGACCAGATGGACCTTTGTTGACAAAGTAATATCTCTGCTGTTTAATATGCTACCTAGGTTGGTCATAACTTTCCTTCCAAGGAGCAAGCGTCTTTTAATTTCATGGCTGCAATCACCATCTGCAGTGATTTTGGAGTCCCCCAAAATAAAGTCAGCCACTGTTTCCACTGTTTTCCCATCTATTTATTTGCCATGAAGTGATGGGACTGGATGCCATGATCTTAGTTTTCTGAGTGTTGAGCTTTAGGCCAACTTTTTCATTCTCCTCTTTCATTTTCATCAAGAGGCTCTTTGGTTCTTCTTCACTTTCTGCCATAAGGGTGGTGTTATCTGCATATCTGAGGTTATTGATATTTCTCCCGGCAATCTTGATTCCCGGTTGTGCTTCCTCCAGCCCAGCTTTCTCATGATATACTCTACATACTCCAATATAAAAAACAAATAAAACCAAAAAAAAAGTGGAGAGGGTTTCCTATGCACCACAGAGCCAGTGGCCACCTGCACATGACCCAAGCCAGGAGGTACAGACGTCACCACAGGCATCATCAACTCAATGAACATGAGTTACAGCAAGCTCCTTGGGAGATACTGAAGGGCAGGGAAGCTTGGCAAGCTGCAGTCCATGGGGTCACAAAGAGTCAGACATGACTGAGGGACTGAACAGCAAAAACAGGCAGCCAAGATAGGGACAAGCTGACTTAGGGGTGATAGGTCTGTAGGTGGGAATAGGAAAGGAGATGCCACCCCAAGGCTCTCCACTCCAGCAACAAAGAAGTTCTTCACCCAGGAGGAGATGGTCAACGATGCCCTCCTCTCTCCTCTGTGAGTTCTCCTTTCTACTCTGTAGCCCTCCCAGCTGCTTTCTATTTCTCATTCCTGGACACTTAACCTTTATCCCACCTTGTGTTCAGTTTGCTGTCAAATAACCCCAGCTCAGGACCTTATAATTCTTTCAGACCAAGTTATTTGTATATGTATGAGATATAAATACATATAGGGACATCCCTGGTGGTCCAGTAATTAAGACTCTGCACTTCCAATGCAGGGACTGTGAGTTCAATCACTGGTCAGGAAACTAAGATTCCACATGTTGTGTAGCAAAAAATTTAAAATTAAAATAAAGTGTACACTTTGAAAAGTTTCAAACAGATTTAAAGTGTCTGTGTGTGTGTATACACACACACACACACACACACACACACATATATGCTAAATTGCTTCTGTCATGTCTGACTCTTTGCAACCCCCGTGGACTATAGCCTGCCAGGCTCCTCTGTCCACGGGATTCTCCAGGCAAGAATACTGGAGTGGATTGCCATGCCCTCCTTCAGGGGATCTTCCCAATCCAGGGATCGAACCCATGTCTCTTTTGTCTCCTGCATTGGCAGATGGGTTCTTTACCACTAGCACCACCTGGGAAGCCCTATATATATCTACTTTAAATACTAGATACCAGGGTCCTAGTAGTAGTAGTAGTTTAGTCGCTAAGTCATGTCCGACTCTTGCAACCCCATAGACAGTAGCCTGCCAGGCTCCTCTGTCCATGGGATTCTCCAGGCAAGAATACTGGAGTGGGTTGCCATTTCCTTCTCCAGGGAATCTTCCCAACCCAGGAATCAAACCTGGTCGCCTGCATTGCAGGCAGATCATTTACCAACTGAGCTATGAGAAAGAAAGAAAAAAAGAAAGTGAAGTCGCTCAGTTGTATATGACTCTTTGCAACCCCATGAACTGTAGCCTACCAGGCTCCTACGTCCATGGAATTTTCCAGGCAAAAGTACTGGAGTGGGTTGCCATTTCCTTCTCCTCCAGGGCCCTAGGAGGATATAGAAAATACAAACATATATAATACATACACATATACATACATACACAAAGGAAAGTGAAACTCCTAAAGTTCATCAACTTTCCTAAATCCACACCCTTAATGAAAACATTAGCTGTCAAGCCCAGGTATCCCAGGTCTCCTGACGCCTCGTCTGGTGGTCTGGTCATGTTGCCTTCCAGCAGCTGTTCTAAAATTTTTCAAGCATTTTCCCTTCATCCTCACAAGTTGGTGGGGCAGTCATCCACCACCAAAGAGAAGAAAACTGAGCTTAAGATTGGTCGAAATAAACAGTTAACCTCGATGTCACACTTTAGTTTCCTTAAAGTGAATTAAATTAAATACATTTAAAAAAATACATCAAAATGTGTTTGGGGGAAAACTTTCATTCGTTGACATCTCAGTAGATGTTTCATGAAAGAAGTGATGAAAGATCTGTTTGGGAAAAATTGGGTTTAAAAAGGGAAAAATATTTTTTAAATTCTCAGATACTTTAATATCTAAGCAAGCAAATGCATCTACAAGAAGCTTGGTTATAAGGTACATGTAATATTTTTCCAGCGAAACTAACTATTACCATCTTGAAGACATTAGTGTTCCACAGAACATAGTTTGGGAAACACTGTCATAAAGTTCAGAAATATCAACATATAATGTATATTTACAATCTATAAGAAAGTGCTCTGTACCTCAGTCTGCAATTAGGGCCTGCAAATCTTCTCATCCATTTCAGAAACTCCTATCATTTTTTTTTTCACTTAGTTTGCTGCCTTTCTGTTCCAAATATTCATTGCTTCCCTTGTTACTGGGCTCCATCCCTGTTTCTTCCTAATAGCAAGTGTTTCTTTATTATCATATTGGCCTGTTCTGCATTTTTTTGCACACTGCTTTTCCTTTCCTCCTCTCTTAGCTTAACTTCTCTTCCCCTAGTTGGCCCTGTCCATCCCCTTTTCTCAAATAACACCAAGTATGCAATAGCTGTTCATGGTTTAGCTACTATGTGCATAAGCCAGGCTTGTATTCTAGTAAAGTTTCTCCTCTTATTCCAACTATATCTCTTTTTTAAGGTTTAAATTTTACCATATCAAGAATAAGGATCAATTTCATAAAGATATTATGCTTATAAACACTAACAGACAAAACCAAGAGCTTCCATTGCTATTTCTAGAATTGTGGTCTGATTCTATCATCTTGGAACAGAGTATTCTGACTGCCACATGGATGGACATGGGAAAACTTATCCCACCTACCTTGACCTCTGCCTTTCCTACTACATCCTTTGCTTCATATACCCACCCATCCATTCTTTATTCTACAGACTGATGGAGGACTTCTATATCTATTGAGGGCTCCTTTTCTCAAGCATTGAAAATACCAAGATTAATAAGACATGATGCCTATTCTTGAAGAGCACATGGTCTAGTCATAGGAGACAGGCATGTAAACCGATGACTACACACATTCTCATAAGTGCTATAAAAAGTACAGAGAGAACCCTGCTGGAGGACCCTAGAACCTTTTGAGGGTAAGTAATCTATGACCCACCTCCCAGAGTAATGGAAATAAAAGCAAAAATAAACAAATGGGACCCAATTAAACTTAAAAGCTTTTGCACAACAAAGGAAACTATAAGCAAGGTGAAAAGGCAGCCTTCAGAATGGGAGAAAATAATAGCAAATGAAACAACTGACAAAGAATTAATCTCAGGAATATACAAGCAGCTCCTGTAGCTCAATACAAGAAAAATAAATGACCCAATCAAAAAATGGACCAAAGAACTAAACAGACATTTCTCCAAAGAAGACATACAGATGGCTAACAAACACATGAAAAGATGCTCAACATCACTCATTATCAGAGAAATGCAAATCAAAACCACAAGGAGGTACCATCTCACACCAGTTAGAATGGCTGCCATCAAAAAGTCTACAAACAATAAATGCTGGAGAGGGTATGGAGAAAAGGGAACCCTCTTACACTGTTGGTGGGAATGCAAACTAGTACAGCCACTATGGAGAACAGTGTGGAGATTCCTTAAAAAACTGGAAATAGAACTGCCATATGACCCAGAAATCCCACTGCTGGGTATACACACCAAGGAAACCAGAATTGAAAGAGACACAAGTACCCCCAATGTTCATTGCAGCACTGTTTACAATAGCCAGGACCTGGAAGCAACCTAGATGTCCATCGGCAGATGAATGGATAAGAAAGCTGTGGTACATATACACAATGGAATATTTCTCAGTTATAAAAAGGACACATTTGAGTCAGTCCTAATGAGGCGGATGAAACTGGAGCCTATTTATTATACAGAGTGAAGTAAGTCAGGAAGAAAAACACCAATACAGTATATTAACGCATATATATGGAATTTAGAAAGATGGTAACAATGACTCTATATGCAAGACAGCAAAAGAGACACAGACATTAAGAACAGACTTTTGGACTCTTTGTGAGAAGGCAAGGGTGGAATGATTTGAGAGAACAGCATTGAAACTTATATATTACCATATGTGAAATAGATGACCAGTCCAAGTTCGATGCATGAAGCAGGGCACTCAAAGTCAGTGCACTGGGACAACACAGAGGGATGGGATGGGGAGAGAGGTGGGAGGGGCATTCAGGATGGGGGGACACATGTACACCACACCCGTGGCTGATTCATGTCAGTGTGTGGCAAAAACCACCACAACGTAATTAGCCTCCAATTTAAAAAAAAAAAAGACATGGTGCCTATTCTTAAAGAGCATATAGTCCAGTCATGGGAGATAGGCATGTAAACAGATGACTACTCACATTCTCATAAGTGTTATAAAAAGTACAGAGAGAACCCTGCTGGAGGATCCTAGAACTTATGAGGGTAAGTAATCTTCACAGGAAATGCAACTGAAAGGACAAGAGACACAGATGGTTTTTGAATGCAATGATGTGACACAGGTTATAGGTTCAATAAGCAGAGAGCATTTTTATGACTATCTCTGAAAGCTGATGTGGGCAGAAAACCTGAGGTTAAATTTTCAGACTCCTGGCTTCAGGAGTCCATACTGAAACGCAGTTTTGTTAATCCTGCAATAATAAGTGACTTGCTTTAAAGCCAGTAGAGAAAGAAGTGGTCTTATATAGTGAAATGACATATATTATTTGGTACTCTTTGGCCAGGTGCCCAGGGAATTTGGGGAAATGTAACTCCTCATGTGGAGATATTTCATTCTTTTGTTCATCTTTTTGCCCTAGGTTTTCAAGTAGACTTTTATGAATTCAGTGAGTCTCCTCAAAAGACATCCTTGAGGTGACCCTAGTGCAGAGAAACTTTTCCACAGTCTGTAAAACAGACCAGTGTAGACATGTAGACAGGAGTTTGCCAAGTGGAGAAAGAAAAGAAGCAGAATTCAAGCAGAGGCACAGCATGAACAAAGGCACAGAAAAGTGATGGCTTCAGCATGTTTGGGAAGGACCGAATTCATTCAGGAAGCCCTAGTGCTATGCAGGGAGATGAGACCAGATGGACTGGTAAAAGCATGCAGGAGCTTGTAAACAAGGGTCAGAAGTTTACTTTCTCCCTTATCGATATTAGGGAAGCCAGAAGAGGATTAAAGCAAGAGGGTCACATGGTCCATCTTGCATTTTAAGAAGTAAATCTGGTGATATTTTAGAAGATAGACTGAGCTCAAAACAGCTGGGTAGCTGGAAACATGATAAGGAAATGTTAATGATAGTCTTGGGAGGATGGGATTGAGAGAAGACAGTCTGAACCAAGATAATTAGAAATGAAGACAAGAAAAGAGGCCAGTTCATAGAAATACTGCTAAGAGAGAATTCTAGCATCCTAGAGCCATCTTGTACCAGCTTGCAAGGGTCAATTATATATTCAGAAATTTTGTGAGTTGGTTGTTAAACCATTGGTAGCTTGGTGTCAGCAATGGAAATTGGCCACAGAAGTCAGCAAACACTATGAATTGGGGTTTTTAGTTTTTCAAGAGTCAGTGTAGCAGAGTCCTAGAAGGAACTGACAGGATGTGGGTGACTGGATACAAGGAAACAAGCAGGAGATATCAGATATTGTGGAGGCTGAAACTTTTACAATTTAGGGGATCCTCCTTAAGAAAAAGAATATAGACTCTGAATTCAAAATTAGGCATAAATAATGGACAGTACTCAAGAGGAAGGGGACATATGTATACCTATGGCTAATTCTTGTTGATGTTTGACAGAAAACAAAATTCTGTAAAGCAATTATCCTTCAATTAAAAAATAAATTAATTAAAAAAAATAATGGACAGGAGGAGTATTCCTGGAAGCCAGCAATAATTCAAATATACACGGAAGTGACTACAAAACCACAAAAAATATTCTGCTAAACCCAAACTAAATATGTCCCCAACTCAACTTCCCCTTAGCCAGAAACTAAAAGTGCCCACAACCACTCCAACACCACTTCACATGACGGGAAGGATGTCAGAGGAGAAGTCAAAGTGGAAAGAAACAGCAGTCTTAACCCACTGTGGTTAAAATGTCTTACATTTGCACATTTTACGAAAACATGCAACCATGTGAACCCCTTGCCAGGGCAGCTCTCAGAACCTGGGAAAGGGTCCCTGAAGTTGCAAGAATCTGAAACTTAACCTTGGTCATCTTCACGGTGAATTTGCCTCTGAGGGCAAGAGAGGTATCCAGGGTAACACGAAGGATCGGGAGACCAAGCGTGGCTCATATACTTCTGTCCAGTTCCACAAGAAATCGTGATGGCTGGATGCCTGGTGACACTACTATCCAAAGAGCACAGAGCATCCCTACCAGATGTCAGATCTCAGGCTTTCCCTGATTGGTGGAGGAAGCCAGCACTATTCATATATCCCTGTTAACTAGTTATCAAGAACCAACCTTGTCAGCCCTGATAGCCCATTTCCAAAAGCACACCAGCTCCTTTCCCCCGTGGGCCCTTGTAGAGAGCCCTCTGGTCTTCAGCAGTGATGCTGCTGGAGGACGTCACGATGAGGAAAGGTGAAATCTGTCTAGCGCGAGCCAGAATAATCCATTCCAGACACATGTGTAATGCCGGGGAAACAGGTGCAAACAATTGAACCAGCTGTCAGCAAGCCACAGGGATCGCTTTTGATATCTTAATCGTGAGTTGATCCGTGAGCCACGTTGACAGCATCACTGTCATAGCTGACTGCACATCTGTAAACCTTTTTGAGTCTCTTCTGATGTCCGCTCGAGTCTCCGAAAAGCCTGACATCGAGAGAGACTTAAATTGAGCGTGATTGCCTCTGTTTCCGTTTTCCTGCCACGGAACCAGAGAGTTGACAAATGCCAATAATGGCTAATTTTCACTACTGTTTGTCATGTGCCACACAACGCAAGGGCAGAGAGCCAGGCCTGATGCCCTGAGAACATCCTGCCGTTGTTGGTTTTAAGGGATTTTCCCAGTAGCCAATTTCAGGAGTTTTTAATGGATTTATCTCAGCCTCTTCATCTCATCAACAAGGTAGTACCCCATAATCAGCGGGGAAAAGATTTTGAATGGATGAATGTTTACACTGACAAAATGTCTTCATTCTACTTTCTATTCAAGAAAAATATCACCACAATAATTAGCTCAACAGGTAATTAGTCCCAATATGAGCATTGGAAATCAGTAACATTATCTGTAGGGACCCATTAGCTAAGAGATTTATCAAAAGATTTATATTAAAATGTTTATATTAAAATCTTTTCAAAAAAATAAAATCTTTTCATATACACTCTTATTAATTGAACACTTTGAAAATGAAGCTACTTTGTTTTAGCTTCTATGAATTCTGTTTAGCAGTTAAAATTAAGTTTATCATGTTCACATTTTTATAATTTTAATTTGGAAAGTGCAACATGTTTTAATGGAAACTCAGAGAAATCTCAGTGAAAATTCAGGCTGTTCCTATTCAATCTGTGGCCTTGGGCAAGCATCAGTTTCTGCATCTATAAGAGTATTGTGAAGACAGTGAGAATATATTTAAAGGCCTTGGCCAGGGATTCATACACAGTGAAGGTCAATAAATTGTAGCTAAGAAAAGCATGCAGAAAATGCTTATTTTACTTACCCTAGTGAGTTCAAATATTTTTTTCTTGTTTCCTTCATTTCAAAATAATGAAAACAATTACTCAAAAATGTAGACAAGTTCCTGGAAAAACATTGCAATCATTTCCTACCAATCTGATATAGGTAAATGCAAAAATTTCCCTTAAATGTCTAACTTTTGTGCATTCTTTTCCCTAAACTGTTTTCATTAGAAAACTGTGAACTCACTTAACTCCACATCATTATTTTTGGTGTTTTACCAAAAAAGATGTCATATTTCATATCCACTCTCCAAGAAAAATCTCTAGCTGTTCAAGTTTAGCAATTTTCATTTTGTGCCAATGCACCAAAAAAAGTTCTAGTAAGTAAAGTGTTGTTTAATTTCCATATTATTTTTCGTGACTGAATGAAAAAAAAAACTTGATAAAGTTAATAGAGGAACTTAATTTATGGTAAGTATACTTTTAAGGTGAAATTCAACTTTTCATTCTTCAGTAAGTCTCATACCTCACACAATATTTTTAGACAAAATTTTTTCTATCATTAATGTAATATGTAAGGCTTCCCACGTGGCTCAGTAGTAAAGAATCTGCCTGCAATGCAGGAGACGCAGGTTCAGTCCCCGGGTTAGGAAGATCCCCTGGAGAAGGAAATGGCAACCCACTCCAGTATTCTTGCCTGGGAATGGACATGAGGAGACTGGTGGGTTACACAGTCCATGGGGTGGCAGAGAGTCAGATATGACTTAGTGACTAAACAACAACAATGTAATATGTAAGTTTCTACTCTTAGGTACTCTGACAAATATAATTTTATTTGGTTGAAAAAGACTGATGTATTCCTAAAACTAAGTGGGATGGAATAATTATTAAGATTTCATATTTTGCTGAAATTTACCAAGGCATAGATAGCCTTAGCATTCATTTTCTTTAAAACCCCTTTTACTATTGTTCAGTCACTCAGTCATGTCTGACTGCTTGTGACCCCATGGAATACTGCACACCAGGTTTTCCTGTCCTTCCCTGTCTCCTGGAGTTTGCTCAAACTCATGTCCATTGAGTCGGTGATGCCATCCAACCATCTCATCCTCTGTCGCCCCCTTCTCCTCCTGCCCTCAATGTTTCCCAGGATCAGGGTCTTTTCCAATGAGACAACTCTTCACATCTACAGCAGCCATAAAGTATAGTTGTTGCTTCATAGGTCTTACGTGCACCACTGCTGATACCAGCAGAGATTTTATCAGTAACTATATCAAGATCTTCTAGAAATAAAATTCTGCCCATCATGTAGATAATGAGTTTATAAATCTCCAAGATCCCAAAAATGAATCTTAATATCTGTGCCACAATTAATTCTGAAAGCTCTAGGAAAAATATAGAGGAAGAGAAGTTTGTTTTAAATGATCTCAACATTCCAATTTTTTAGGGCTCCCCTTTCCAGTCCTGGTACCCTCTTATTACGCTATCTGTGTTTTGGTCACTTTGCACACTGTGGACATAACACCTACAGATATGTCCCCTTCCCTCACAGAGCCAGAAGCTCAGTGAAGAAGATAGCTAGTCATCAAGTAATCACAAGAGCAAAGGGAGCTTCTATAATCACGGTGATCTGGCATGGAAACAAGAAACCATTTTCCAGAGTAAGTTAAGGAAATGACAAGAAGGAGTTAACTGGGCAAGCCCCTCTTCCCACTTGCCAGGGGACTACCCTGGAAAACCCTAGAGCATATCAGTGATACTCCACTGGATCTTCCACCTAGGCCTGACACTCACTATTATTTCTTCTTCTTTTGTCCCACACCTTCCCTATTCACTGCTACAATGTTTTGCCCTTGGCAGGCAAAAAGAACTATTATTTTTTATAAGTATTTTTCACTTCTACTTGAAAAAAGTGCCTTTATTTTTCCTCTAATTACAATGATAGGAAAGCTTAATATGGTAATATTAGAAAGCATTGGAATTTACAGAGAGAGAAAACAAAAATTATCTATAATTCTACCGCAAAGATAACTAAAATGTTAAAATACGTTGTGTGATCTATCAAAGATTTTTCCATTGTTTTTCTCTACAAAAATAAATTTAAGAACTATTTTGAGATTTGTTTTATTTTTCTCTTAAGAAAAACACTTTTTACCATGTCAGTGAGTATTTGTCTGTAATGCTATTTTTAAACTTCTGCTTTTTTAAAATAAAGTATTAAAAAGAACAATTATTAATGGTGGTGGTGGTGATTTGGCTGCTAAGTCATGTCCGACTCTTACAACCCCATGGACTGTTATCTGCCACACTCCTCTGTCAATGGGATTCTCCAGGCAAGAATACTGGAGTGGGTTGCCATTTCCCTCTCCAGGTGATCTTCCCAACCCAGGAATCAAACCCGGGTCTCCTGCATTGTAGGCAGATTCTTTACCAACTGAGCTACAAGGAAAGCCCCACTATTATTAATAGAGAAATGCAAAAACAGTCACCTAAACGTATGAACAGGAGACAGGGATCAAGACCATCCCCATGGAAAAGAAATGCAAAAAGGCAATATGGTTGTCTGAGGAGGCCTCACAAATAGCTGTGAAAAAAAGAGAAGCGAAAAGCAAAGGAGAAAAGGAAAGATATTCCCATTTGAATGCAGAGTTCTAAAGAATAGCAAGGAGAGATAAGAAAGCCTTCCTCAGCGATCAGTGCAAAGAAATAGAGGAAACCCATAGAATGGGAAAGACTAGAGATCTCTTCAAGAAAATTAGAGATACCAAGGGAACATTTCATGCAAAGATGGGTTCGATAAAGGACAGAAGTTGTATGGACTTAACAGAAGCAGAAGATATTAAGAAGAGGTGGCAAGAATACACAGAAGACCCAGATAATCAACGATGGTGTGGTCACTCACCTAGAGCCAGACATCCTGGAATGTGAAGTCAGGTGGGCCTTAGAAAGCATCACTACGAACAAAGCTAGTGGAGGTGACGGAATTCCAGTTGAGCTATTTCAAATCCCAAAAGATGATGCTGTGAAAGTGCTGCACTCAATATGCCAGCAAATTTGGAAAATTCACCAGTGGCCACAGGACTGGAAAAGGTCAGTTTTCATTCCAATCCCTAAGAAAGGCAATCCCAAAGAATGCTCAAACTACTGCACAATTGCACTCATCTCACACGCTAGTGAAGTAATGCTCAAAATTCTCCAAGCCAGGCTTCAGCAATACAGGAACCGTGAACTTCCAGATGCTCAAGCTGGTTTTAGAAAAGGCAGAGGAACCAGAAATCAAATTGCCAACATGCGCTGGATCGTCCAAAAAGCAAGAGAGTTCCAGAAAAACATCTATTTCTGCTTTATTGACTATGCCAAAGCCTTTGATGGTGTGGATCACAATAAACTGTGGAAAATTCTGAAAGAGATGGGAATACCAGACCACCTGACCTGCCTCTTGAGAAACCTATATGCAGGTCAGGAAGCAACAGTTAGAACTGCACATGGAACAACAGACTGGTTCCAAATAGGAAAAGGAGTACGTCAAGGCTGTATGTTGTCACCCTGCTTATTTAACTTATATGCAGAGTACATCATGAGAAACGCTGGGCTGGATGAAGCACAAGCTGGAATCAAGATTGCCAGGAGAAATATCAATAACCTCAGATATGCAGATGACACCACCCTTATGGCAGAGAGTGAAGAGGGACTTAAAAGCCTCTTGATGAAAGTGAAAGAGGAGAGTGGAAAAGTTGGCTTAAAGCTCAGCATTCAGAAAACTACGATCATGGCATCTAGTCCCATCACTTCATGGGAAATAGATGGGGAAACAGTGGAAATAGCAGCTGACTTTATTTTGGGGGACTCCAAAATCACTGCAGATGGTGATTGCAGCCATGAAATTAAAAGACACTTGTTCCTTGGAAGAAAAGCTATGACCAACCTAGATAGCATATTAAAAAGCAGAGACATTACTTTGCCAACAAAGGTCTGTCTGGTCAAGGCTATGGTTTTTCCAGTGGTCATGTATGGATGTGAGAGTTGGACTGTGAAGAAAGCTGAGCACCGAAGAATTGATGCTTTTGAACTGTGGTGTTGGAGAAGACTCTTGAGAGTCCCTTGGACTGCAAGGAGATCCAACCTGTCCATCCTAAAGGAGATCAGTCCTGGGTGTTCATTGGAAGGACTGATGCTGAAGCTGAAACTCCAATACTTTGGCCACCTTATGCGAAGAGTTGACTCATTGGAAAAGACCCTGATGCTGGGAGGGATTGCGGGCAGGAGGAGAAGGGGACAACAGAGGATGAGAAGGCTGGATGGCATCACCGACTCGATGGACATGAGTTTGAGTAAACTCCAGGAGTTGGTGATGGACAGGGAGGCCTGGGGTGCTGCGATTCATGGGTCGCAGAGAGTTGGACACGACTGAGCGACTGAAATGAACTTAACTGAACTGAACTTAAACGTATGAATGACCAAATCAGTAGTGAGAGAAACTCATTTATTGAGCATCTATGCCATGCCTAGAACTCAGTGCAATGCTTCCATGGATTAGCTCACTGAAAAAATTCTACTATATGTATGTATATATATATATGTGTGTGTGTGTATTTACATATATAAATAATGTTATATATGTAAGTATATACATAATTATTTTCCTTTTCATCCAATAGAGAAACTGAAATTCAGGGGAGTTAAGAAATCTACCCAAAGTAGGACAGATTATAAACAGCAAAGCTGAAACCTAACAGTCTGCCTCTAGCCCAAGTCCTTGTTACTGTACTAACTATGCTTCCACTTTAAAGATCTCATGAACTGTTTAGATTCTAGCCCTTAAATACCTCTAGTAATATCTTAACCAAATGGTCAAATCTGAGACCAATATTGTTCCCTTTACAGGAGCTCTGTAAGACCTCTTGGCTGAATCTGAGTCCAGCTGAGCTATGTGCATTAACTGTCTTATATTCCAGTCCAGGAACTAGATGATCTATTCCTTAATCTCTGGCTTGGCTCCCAGATCTGGTTCCTTTGTATCGAAAGGCTTTGTTTCTCCCAATTCCTTCCAAGGATGGGAGCCCTCCATATGTCCAGTGTCTCACCTGTGTTCTCACCCTCTCTGGATCTCCTTGACTCAGTCTACTACCTTGCACCTGCCATGTTGGTTCCCTTCTACACAGTCTTCCCCTGTCTTTGGGCACTTTGTCTTCTGTTTTCCACCCTGATTACTCCTCTTCCAACATGTATTGCTGCTTGGTGAGGATAAACCATGACAAAATTGAAAGAAAAAAAAATACCTAAAGATAAATGTCAAGCAATGTAACAGACGTGTAGAAGATTTGGAAGCAGGAGAACTTTCCCACTCTTTCTGAAAACTTAGCACACAGATGACTGGATTCTACCCACATTTATGGCACTATCTCCACATAACTCCCCGTACTAGAATTAATAACAAATATTTATGGAGCACTAGGTACCTGTTCTGAGTATACTCTCTTCTAAGCACGTTAGATGGATTATCTCACATATTCCTCATCATAACCCTTGCAGTAAAACACTAATTAGTATTGGCCCCATGGGAGGAGGAAGGGAAGGAAAGAGGCTTGCACAGATGTGTGAATTCCTCAATGCCACACCATTTAGCAATCTGTAAAACTGGTGTTTGAATCCAGGCAATCTGGCTTTTAAAAACAACCATATGTTTAACTGCTCTACTTTAAAGATCATGAGAATCTGTGTTTACAAGGTGCCAAAATCTGAAGAAAGCTGAATAAATTCAACCTTAGTGTTTATTTATTCTTTGAATAAATATTTACAAAGCCAGAAACAATACTATTATTGGAACTGGACACAAAAGTGAACAAGATAAAGAAGGGCTCTGACCCCCTTACAGCTAATATTCTACTAGAGTGAGATCATAAGCAAATAACAAATAAGGTAATTTCAAATAACAAAAAGTGATGTAAAAAATGTGAAGAAAAGAGGAAAGCTACTTTTGATAGTATGATCAGAGAAAGTCTTTCAGAAAAGGCATTATTTGAATTGAAAGTGAGACTAACCCAGCTAATGATCTAGCAAGGCATTCTAGTTAAACTGTGAAGAAAAGTCCCTGAGATATGAACAGGTGAGGTCAAGGAACAGGTAGACATGGAGTGAAGGGGAGAATAATAGAAGGTGAAACCAGAGAAGTGAACCCCAGCAAGTTCATCCAAAGCCTTATTGGTCATGTTAAGGAATCTGGACTTTATTCTCAGTGCAATGAGAAGCCTTCAAAAGATTTTATGTGATGGAAATGATCGGACTCAAATTTTTTACAGGTCACTCTGGTTTCTTTGTGAAAAATGGATTAGCTGAGGGTGGGAAAGAATGGAAGAATCTGAAGGTAGGCCTTCAAATACATTAGAAGGATTGGATTAGGGAAGGAGAGAAAAGGAGTAATCAAGGATGAAGTCAAGGCTGATAACCTGTAGGGCAATGCATCCCATGATAAACTAAGTTTGTGATATCCATCCCACTTTTTATAGATTCTAATCAACCAAATCTTCAATCATCACTCAATGAGGGACTTTCCTGATAGTCCAGAGGTTAAGAATCCACCATGCTAAATCGCTTCAGTGTGTCTGACTCTGCGATCCTATGGACTGGAGACTGCCAGGCTTCTCTCTCCATGGGATTCTCCAGGCAAGAATATTGGAGTGGGTTGCCATTCTTTCTCCAGGGGATCTTCCCAACCCAGGGATCAAACCCACGTCTCATATGTCTCCTGCAACAGCAGGCAGGTTCTTTACCACCAGCACCACCTGGGGAGCCCAAGGTAATATTCTGTTTCTTGATCTGGGTCATAGTGACACAGATATGCTCACTTTGTAACAATTCATCAAGCAGTGCATTTATGATTATGTATTTATGATGTGCTTTTATGTATAGTGAACCCAAAAAATGCATTAAAAATATTGACTAAGATTCTATAACCCCTTTCTATTTCTAGTTAATAATTTTTTAATTACTGGAAAATTTTCTGTTTTTTTCTGTCATAAATTCCAAGCCATTATTCTTCTTGTAGAAATATGTCATTATGAATTACTATGTAAACTTAAAAGGTATATTATTATATATTGATTTGCAATCTGCTTCATTGATCCTCTTTAGTATTTCCAATAATTATCAATGACACTTTTCACTATTTAGTAATATTTTTTATTTTATTCAAGCTGACATTAATATATATTTTGATTGTCCTACTATCTGAGAATAGATTTTCAACATTTAAAAAATTGCTGTTTCTTAAACCTGGGTGGTTCTCAATTGATAATGCACATAGAAATCATTTGGGGAACTTGTTTAAAATACATGTTTCTCATTCTCTGCTGAAATAACTCTGTAGTATTTTGGATGGAGACTAGCAATTTTCATTTTTCACACATACCTCAAATGGTTGTGATGCAATGTCCCCCATCACTGTTTGGAAACACTCTTATAGACCATTCATTTTGGTGATTTTAAATTTTCCATGGTTTCTTTTTTCTTGTACTACAAAACTTTCCACTGGTCTGTATTATTTGGGGAGAATGGAATGAGGACTCTGACGAAGGTTGGTATTCCTTGTTACTGGAATTTTATTTTATCTTTGTTGTTTAATTACTTTGTCATTTCAAAAGATGTATATTTTTTTAGGTATTAAAGAAAATAATTCTTGAAACTCTCTTGACTTTTGTGACATTATGTACCTGAAGTCAATTCTTCTTAGTGTCTTCTGAAGGCTCTTTTTCTCCCTTCCCTTAAGCCCATTTTCTCTTTCTATTCTATGCATTTTCCCTGGGTGATCTCATTCATGTCTGTGGTTACAACTACCATCAACATGGTCTTTAATTTCTTCAGTCTGTACTTCAAACAAGAATATTAAGTTGCCTGTTAAAAATGCCCATTTAACTATCCCTTGGGAACCCAGATTCAATATGTCAAAAGCTGAACTCCTCAACTTGTACCCCAAATCTATTCCTCCTCCAGTATTTCCTATCTCCATGAATTTGCCATATCCAGTCAACTATGGCAGATGCTTGATTCTGTTCCTCTCACCACCCACGTTCAGAAGACCTTCACCTATATAATCTCTAAATTCTGCCCCCTCCTTTTGTCCCCACCAAAGCCATCCCAGTCTAGTTTTCATATATGGCTATGACTTTTCTCCCTTCCTCTGTTCATGGCCTTTTCATACTCATATTTCATACTACTTCTAGTGATGTTGCATATATGCTAAGTTACTTAAGTTGTATCTAACTCTTTGTGACCATATGGACTGTAGCCTGCCAGGCTCCTCTGTCCATGAGATTCTCTAGACAAGAATACTGGAATGGGCTGCCATGCCCTCCTCTAGGGGATCTTCCTGACCCAGGGATTGAACCCACGTTTCTTACATCTCCTGAATTGCCAGGCATGTTCCTTCCCACTAGGGCCACCTGGGAAGCCCTCTAGTGATGTTATAAAACTGTAAATCTGATCATATCACATTTGGACTCAAAATGCTTCCAAGTAGCCTTCCATATAGTTTCTAGGGACTTCCCTGGTGGTCCAGTGGTTAAAAATCTGCCTGTAAATGCATGGGTCACAGGTTCAATCCCCGGTCTGGGAAGATCCCCCTGAGCCCCACAACTACTGAGCCTGAGCACTTAAAGCCCATGCTCCACAAAAAGAGAAGCCACCTCAATGAGAAGCCTGTGCACTGCAGCTAGAGAGTAGTCTCCACTCGCTGCAACTAGAGAAAGCCATGTATAGCAACAAAGACCCAGCACAGCCAGAAACTGAATAAATAAAATTTTTAAATAAAAATAATAAAACTTCTAAACATAGTCAACAACATCCTTTAATATTTAACCCAGCCTTTATAAGTAGCCTATCTCCCATTATTTCATCACTTACTAAACTCAAAGCACAGCCAATCTGAACCACAGGCAATTTCTTTCTGCCTCTCATAACATGCATGTTTTCCCATGTGCTTCTCATTCTGCCTTCAACACACCTCTCCATCTGACTATCTTAGTCATTCACACCCATCTTTCAAGTGTTGACTTAGTTATCAACTCCTCCTCCGGGATTCCCTGGCCTCTGACTTGGATGGAGTCCTCTGTCTGCTCTTATCCTCTTATAGCATTCTTCTTATATGTTCACTTCTCTCATAGCATTTCCCTCATCTATTGTTGGCCTATTTTTATGTCTTCCCAACTAAATTTTTCAAACTTTACTCAGGTCTCTACCTAAAAGAATCCTTCCCTGACTATATACTACCTAAAACAATACTCAACAACACCCCCACCCCTTTTCCCCACCTTACTGCTCTCTATAATCTTCCTCGTGGCACTCAAGAATGTAATATCTCTTAATTTGTTCATCTATTTAGTTTCAGATTTCTCACTTAGGATAACCATTCCATGAGAGCACCACTCTATTCCCAGAACTAGAAGAGTCCCTGACACATAAGTGCTGGATAGATATGTGATGAACAAACAAAAGAACAGGTTCTTTGTCTTTCGTTTCCAACTTTTACACCATTGTATCCTCAGCACTTAGAACTAGTGTTGCTGACACAAAGTATATATTTAATAAACATTTGATGAATTAACAGTTAGATGGCTCTAATAATTGCTCTATCAAAAATAAATATTAAATTTGTGCTATCTCATACATGAAGTGTATGTGACCAGGAGTGGTAAATATATATCTATAATTACATTACATGAATAATTGAGATATTCAAAATTACTTAGTATTCAAGAAAAACAAATTTGTATTAGGAACTAAGTAATGAAGGCCAGCACTTCTGCTTAAAAATCGGGTAGTTTGGAGGACTTCCCTAGTGGGCCAGTGGTTAAGAGTGCCTTGCAATGCAGAGAATGTGGGCTCGATCCCTGGTCAGGGAACTAAGATGCCACATGCCATGGAGCACAACTAAGTCCCACACCCCACAACTATTGAGCCTGCATACCATAGCTAGAGAGTCCATGCATCTCAAAGAAAGACCCCACATGATGCAACTAAGATCCAATACAGCCAAATAAATAAAAATATTTTTTAAAAACAGGTATTTCAAAAAAAAATCAGGTAGGTCTTTGTGTTAGTCATAATTCTAAAGAGTTCCCTAAGATTCTTATCCCCTGGCTATTCAACCCACTGGCTAAATATAGGTAGTGCTATGAAAAGATGTTGCAGATGTAATTAAGGCTACTAATCACCTGACCTTAATAAAGGGAGATTATCATGGAATAACCAAGTAGGCACAATACAATCACGTGCAAGTGTGTGTACTAAGTTACCTCAGTCATGTCTGACTCTTTGTGACTATGGACTGTAGCCCACCAGCCTCCTCTCTCATGGGATTCTTCAGGCAAGAATACTGGAGTAGTTTGCCATGCCCTCCTCCAGGGGATCTTCCTGACCCAGGGATTGAATCCACTCTCTTATATCTCCTGCATTGGCAGGCAGGTTCTTTACAACTAGTACCACCTAGGAAGCCCCAATAAAATCACATGAACCCTTATAAGCAAAAGAAGAAAGCTGAGAGTCAGAAGAGATGCAATGGGAGCCAAGGTTATTGAGTATACCCCAGCTTCTGGTTCTGAAGATGAAGAAGGAAAGTCACAAGCCAAAGAATATGAGTCGCCTCTAGAACCTGAGAACAACCTCCAGGAGGTAGCCAACAAGAAAAGAGGGGCATCAGTCCAACAACCACAGGGAACTGAATTTGGCCAACAATTTGCATGGGTCTGAAGACCTATGCTTTCCTGGAGCTTCCAAATAACAGCCCAGGCCAGTCAACAGTTTTATTCCAGCTTTGTGAGAGATTATTAAATAGAGAAGCCAGCTGAACCACCCAGACTTCTGACCTCCAGAACTGTGAGATAATAAACTTGTGTGGTTTTAAGCTACTAAATTTGTGGCAACATATCACTGCAGCAAAGAAAAGTAACAGAGGTTCATTTCCTATTCTACCACCAGTTTGCAGGGAGTCTCTGAACAAATCATTTCACATTTCTGTGTTTTAGCTTGGTATCAGGTTCTACTAATAAATGGGATTGAAAATAAACAAATTAAGTAAAAATAACTACTTAATAGAACTTTTTTAGGAATTAAGAAAAATCTTAAGAATTCCATTGAATCTTCACATTTGCAGACTAGAACACTGGGGTCCACATCCCTAATTACTAAAAAAGCTGAGATTTGAGGTCAGATTTCATAACTACCAGCTTAATGCGCCTTCCACAACAGCATGTAACAACATGTAACTATAGCCCTCACAGATGGCTTGCAGCTGTGCTGGAGAGGAATCTGAGGTGTGAGGGGAAAAGGCTCAAGCTGGCAATAAGAAACTAAAAATGTGTTTTGGCCCCATGACTTGGTAGCTGGGCAAACCCTAAGGAAGTTGTCATTGCCTGAGAGCCTCAGTTTTCTTGTCTGTATGATGGGAAAGATATTACTTTTCCTGCTTTCTTTCATGGGTTCTGGTTAATAAGCATTTACTGAGCACTTACTACATATTAAGTATTGCACTTAGTGCTATGTTACAAAGATAAAACTGGGTTCCTGATTTCAAATAATTCATTTATAAACAGGTGATTTCAATGTCATGTGACACATTATATGCAAAAGGTAAACAAATGGGCTATGGGAACCAGAGGGTCATCTAATCCAGACAGCTAACCCAGATGTGAAAACAGAGGGAAAGAATGCTCCTATATCTTGAAGGACAAGTAGACATTTGCCAGCAGAAAAGGGCTTTCCAAACGTGGAACCAACATGAGCTCAAATGTACAAACAAGAGGAAGCATCATATAGACTACAAGTAGCCTGTTTTGCCAAGAGCCAAGAGTGTGAGGAGACTAGTTCATAGGCAAAAGTCAGATAATAAAAACCATTGTCTGACTTGCTAGAGGGTGTGAACTTTGTAGCAACATGGCTGGAAATTATCATACTAACTGAAGTAAGCCATAAGCAGAAAAACAAATACCATATGATACAATTTATATGTAAAATCTATAAGAAATGATACAAATGAGCTTATATATAAAACAGAAATAGACACACGGACATAAGAAACAAACTAATGGTTGTGCACCCAGTGGCATCTGACTCTTTGAGACCCCCTGAGTTGCCATTTCCTACTCCAGGGGATCTTCCCAAGCCAGAGATCAAACCAGCATCTCTTGTGTCTCCTGCATTGGCAGGTGGATTTTTTACCACTGTGGCACCTGGGAAGCAAAAAGGGAAAGGGGAGAAAGAGATAAATTAGGAGTTTGGGATTAACATATGGTTTCCCTGCTGGCTCAGACAGTAAAGAATTTGCCTGCAATGCTGCAGACCTAGGTTTGATCTCTGGGTCGAGAAGATCCCCTGGAGAAGGGAATGGCTACCTACTCCAGTATTCTTGCCTGGAGAATTCCATGGACAGAGGAGCCTGGCTGGCTACAGTCCATGGGGTCACAAAGAATCAGACACAACCGAGAGATTAACACTTTCAACCTTCACTTTCATGAGTAAAATAGATAACCAATAAGGACCTAGAGTATAGCACAAGGAACTATACTCAATATTTTTCAATAACCTATAAGTTATTTTTTAATAACTTATAATTTCCCTATAAGGGAAAAAATCTGGAAAAAAAAAAGATATATATGTATGTGTAACTGAATCACTTTGCTGTATACTGGACATTGACAACATTGTAAATCAACTGTTTTAAATCAACTGAATAAAAATAAAACTGTTCACTGAGAAAAAAAGACATTTTTGAAGACTGTCATTGTTATTACAAGCTCCTTGAAGGCAAAGAATGAAATCTTCTTTCTATATCCCCAATACCCTAGCATTGACTGATGAAATGAAGGTAATATTTGTGCCTTTTAGTACACACAAGTTCAAGTTTACTGTATGAATGCATGAATTAATTACTCCTTATTGAAGCAGTCTCTGTTCAAGGCTCTTGGGACATAATTTATGTTTATTTCAGTGCCACGGAAAATTTTTGAAAAATTGAGCTTGTCCAGTTACCCAAAAAAATATAGCTTTAACTTGAACAAGACCTCCAGAGACTAATTTAGTAATGTCCCAGAGAATTAAGAGAAAATTATGCATAAGATTACAAGACAATCATTATAAAAAGTTAACTTTCAGTTAATTTTCTGAAACAATTTCCTTTTAACTGGCACAAATTATTTCTATGCCTTTCTATTTTTAGTATTTAAGCTAACTCAAATTGTCAAATCAGATCAGGTTATATCAGAATATTACTATTTTTGACCCAAGAGCCTTTGTAAAACTGACAAAGCAAAGAATAAATATGATGTGATATTATAATAAATGATAGAGATCAAAACAGAATCAAGTTAAAAGTCATGTTTGAGTATAATAAAAAGTAACAAACTTCCAGAAATTATTATTGTGGTGTCTAAGGTATATCTAGATATCAATAATGGTTAACCATTTCTACACTGTGACAGGAACTGATACTAGTTAAATTATGTCTCCCTCCCAATTCTGCTATGCTCATCAAATTTTCTGCTGTTTTTCAGCATATATATACTGTTTGGAGACAGGAAGAGAAAGAGAAGGTGAGAGGGAAGGAGGGATTTTAAATACACAGGTACATGACTCAGGTACTTTCTACATATAGGAAGACCTAAGTCATGGCAACAGGTATGGCTTCAGTCCAGACTGTCATAAAGGCATGTCTGATTTTTGCAAAGGCGATGTAAAATAGGAAGTATCATCTACCTTATCACTATTAACTGTTTTTAACTGAACAAACTTTTATACAAAACAACATAACAATGTTTTGACCAAAGATCTAAGATTACTAACTCTGTGAGAAAATATTTATGAGTCCACAGAGATTAGACAGGGATGAAACAGTCCAGGAATTTCAAACAGAATCCTCCTAGATCTCTAGCAAGCAGAACAGAGAGATGGTCATGGGAAATGGTGACTGAAATGTGTTAGTATGTCTCCTATTTCCACTTTTAAATGTTGTGTATGATTCTGGAAAAAGCAAATCTGTAAAATAGATAACAGATCATTGGTTGCTAAGATTGGAAATGCAGAAAGAGTTGAAAACTAAGGAGCAGCACAAAGGGAATTTGGGGAGGGTGAAAAAATGAGATCCTGCTGGTGGTGGTAGTTCTACAAACTACACAAATGTCAAGGCTCATAGACCTGCACACCAAAATAAACGACTTTTGTTGCTGTTGTTGTTCAGTCACTAAGTCATGTCCAACTCTGAGACCCCATGAACTGCAGCATGCCAGGCTTCTCTGTGCTTCACGATCTCCCTCAGTTTGCTCAAACTCTTATCCATTGAGTTGGGTTTGCCATCCAACCATCTTATCCTCTGTCGATCTCTTCTCCTGCCTTAATCTTTCCCAGCATCAGGGTCTTTTCCTATGAGTTGGCTCTTCACATCAAGTGGCCAAAGTATTGGAGCTTCAGCATCAGTCCTTTCAATAAATATTCAGGGTTGATTTCCTTTAGGATTGACTGGTTTGATCTCCTTGCTGCCCAAGGGACTCTCAAGATTCTTCTCCAGCACCACAGTTTGAAAGCATCAGTTCTTCAGCACTCAGCCTTCTTTATAGTCCAGCTCGCACATCTGTACACGACGACTGGAAAAACCATGGCTATGACTATATGGACATTGGTAGGCAAAGTGATGTCCCTGCTTTTTAATACTCTGACTAGGTTTGCCACCACTCTTCTTCCAAGGACCAAGCATCTTTCAATTTCCTGGCTGCATTACTGTCTGCAGTGATTTTGGAGCTCAAGAAAATAAAATCTGTCACTGTTTCCACTTTTCCCATTCTATTTGCCATGAAGTGATGGGGCCGGATGCCATGATCTTAGTTGTTTGAATGCTAAGTTTTAAGCCAGCTTTTTCAGTCTCCTCTTTCACCCACATCAGAACTAAAGGTTCCTCTTCACTTTCTGCCATTAGAGTGGTATCGTCTGCATATCTGAGATTGCTTATATTTCTCCCAGCAATCTTAATTCCAGCTTGTGATTTATCCAGTCCAGCATTTTGCATGATGTACTCTGCATATAATTTAAATAAGCAAGGTGACAATACACAGTCTTGATGTACTACTTTCCCAGTTTTAAATGAGTCCATTTTTTAGCATATTCCAAACAGGATAAACACAAACAAAAGCATGCACAGACATATAACAACAAATTTCTGTACAACAGAGATAAATTTTAATAATCTTAAAAGAAGCCACAGAAAACTAAAATATTACATACTGGAGAACAAAATTTTGACTGCAGTATTCTCTCAGAAGAATACCAAAAGTGGGGAAAAACACTAGGCTATTCAGGTATGACCTAAATCAAATCCCTTATGCTTATACAGTGGAAGTGACAAGTAAATTCAAGAGATTAGATCTGATAGACCAAGTGCCTGAAGAACTATGGACAGAGGCTCATAACATTGTACAGGAGGCAGTGATCAAAACCATCCCCAAGAAAAAGAAATGCAAAAAGCCAAAATGGTTGTCTGAGGAGGCATTACAAATAGCTAAGAAAAAAAAGAGAAGCTAAAGGCAAAGGAGAAGAGGAAAGATATACCCATCTGAATGCAAAGTTCCAAAGAATAGCAAGGAAAGATTATAAAGCCTTCCAAGTGATCAATGCAAAGAAATAGAGGAAAACAATAGAATGGGAAAGACTAGAGATCTCTTCAAGAAAAGTAGAGATACCAAGGGAACATTTCATGCAAAGATTGGCATAATAAATGATAGAAACAGTATGGACCTAACAGAAGCAGAAGATATTAAGAAGAGGTGGCACAAATACACAGAAAAACTATACAAAAAAGATCTTCATGACCCAGATAACCACAATGGTGTGATCACCAGAGTGGTTCACTCCAGGAGCCAGACATCCTGGGATCTGAAGTCAAGTGGGCCTTAGAAAGCATTACTGCAAACAAAGCTAGTGGAGGTGGTGGAATTCCAGCTGAGCTATTTCAAATCCTAAAAGATGATGTTATGACAGTGATGCACTCAATAAGCCAGCAAATTTGGAAAACTCAGCTGTGGTCACAGAACTGGAAAAGGTCAGTTTTCATTCCAATCCCTAAGAAAGGCAATGCCAAAGAATGTTCAAACTACCGCACAATTGCACTCATCTCACATGCTAGCAAAGTAATGCTCAAAATTCTTCAAGCCACACTTTGACAGTACATGAACCAAGGACTTCCAGATGTTCAAGTTGGACTTAGAAAAGGCAGAGGAACCAGAGATCAAATTGCCAACATCCACTGGATCATAGAAAAAGCAAGAGAATTTCAGAAAAACATCTACTTCTGCTTCATTGACTACGCTAAAGCCCTTGACTACGCAAACTGTGGAAAATTCTTCAAGAGATGGGAATACCAGACCACCTTACCTGCCTCTTGAGAAATCTGTATGCAGGTCAAGAAGCAACAGTTAGAACTGGACATGGAACAAAGGACTGGTTCCAAACTAGGAAAGGAGCACGTCAAGGCTGCATATCGTCACCCTGCTTGTTTAACTTATATGCAGAGTACATCATGAGAAATGCCAGACTAGATGAAGCACAAGCCAGAATCAAGATTGCCAGGAGAAATATCAATAACTTCAGATACACAGATAATATCACCCCTATGGCGGAAAGCAAAGAGGAACTAAAAAGCTTCCTGATGAAAGTTAAAAAAGAGAGTGAAAAAGTTGGCTTAAAACTCAACACACAGAAAACTAAGATCATGGCATCTGGTCCCATCAACTTCATGGCAAATAGGTGGGGAAACAATAGAAACAGTGACAGAATTTATTTTGGGGGCTCCAAAATCACTGCAGATGGGACTGCAGACATGAAATTAAAAGACACTTGCTCCTTGGAAGAAAAGCTATGACTGACCTAGACAGCATATTAAAAAGCAAACATTATTTACCAACAAAGATCTGTCTAGTCAAAGGTATGGTTTTTCCAGTAGTTATGTATGTATGTGAGAGTTGGACTATAAAGAAAGCTGAGTGCCAAAGAATTGATGTTTTTGAACTGTGGTGTTGGAGAAACCTCTTAAAAGTCCTCTGGATTGCAAGGAGATCAAATTAGTCCATCCTAAAGAAAATCAGTCCTGAATATTCATTGGAAGGACTTATACTGAAGCTGAAACTCCATACTTTGGCCACCTGATGTGAAGAACTGACTCATTGGAAAAGGCCCTGATGCTGGGAAAGATTGAAGGCAGGAGGAGAAGACAACAGAGGATAATATAATTAGATGGCATCACCAACTCAATGGACATGAGATTGAGCAAGCTCCAGGAATTGCTGATGGACAGGGAAGCCTGGCATGCTGCATTCCATGGAGTTGCAAAGAGTCAGACACAACTGAATGACTGAACTGAACTGACTGAAGCTCAAATGGGCCAGTGCCATGAAAGAAAGAAATGAACAAAACTCACTCAAAGAGAAATAGATAACCTGAATATTCCCATATCTATTACAGAATGAATATCTTCCCACAAAGAGTACTATAGGCCCAGATTGTTCCACTGGAGATTTCTACCAAAATTATAGGAAGAAGTTACAACAATTCTACACCACATGTTCCAAAAAAATGAGTAAAGACTCTCATTTTATGAATCAGTATAACATTGATACCAAAACCAGAAATAAGACATAAAGAAACTACAGACCAATGTCCATATGACCATGAAGGCATAAGATCACAACAACATAATAGCAAACTCTATCCAGCAACATATAAAGCAACAGTATGAGTGAACTGGGGCTTATCCAAGGAAATTAAACTAGTTCAATACTTGAGAATCAATCAAATATTCATATAATTCACCATTAAGAAAGCTTTTTAAATTCATAGATTCTACTAACTAAGGAAGAAAAAAGCCATTGATAAAACTCAGCATTAATGATTAAAATACCTCTGCAAAGTAGGAATGAAAAAGAACTTCCTTAACCTGATAAAGGGCATCTACAAAACACCTGTAGCTAACATCAAAATAGTTATCTAAGCCTTAATCATCTAATATGTAAAATGAGGATAGAAATATTTGCCTCTTGGACTTGTTATGAAAGTTAAAGTTGTTAGCATTATGCCTAGCACATTAAAATGGTGAAAATGGTAACTCCTATTATATATGCAGTAATAAAGTTTGTATTCATCACACATCAGTGCTGCATTATTAGTTGGAATGTAGTAGAATCCAGATCTCAAAATGTCTCCGGTATGTATTACAAAAACAAAAGAAAAGCACAAGTTGTAAAAGCCACAAAGTGATAAAAGACAAATCAGAGACAAATTTTAACTTTTTACCATTGTTATGATGTATAGATTCCCTTAGAGAAGCAAGGTGACTCAGTGGTAAAGAATTTGCCTGCTAATGTAGTAGACATGGGTTCAATCCCTGGGTTGGGAACAGTATGAGCAAACTCATACTGTTGGGGTTGGGAATATCCCCTGGAGGAGGAAATGGCAACTGACTCCAGTATTCTTGCCTGGGAAATCCCATGAACAGAGGAGCCTGGAGGGCTACAGTCCTCGGGGTCACAAAAGAGTCAGACATGACTTAGTGACTAAAACACACACACATATAGATCCCCTTATGAGTTCATTAGCAGATGTTAACTATTTTTGAACACTCAAAAATCCATTAGATAAAGTGTAACCATCAAGTTGGATGCAAAGTTTAATTTTCAAAGGAAAAACTATTCCTAATATAATTTATATGAATTCATGATGCTTTTTCTTTAAGGAGACATGATTCCTTGTCATGAGGACACAAAATATATATCCTGCTCTGTAAAATTTGATCTTATTTTAAAATCAAGGGATTTCGATGATGTAAGAATATGAATCTTCACATCCAAAGCAAGCCATATGGCCAAATAGCACAGAGCCATTTTTCTGCTATAAGTGGAAACATTCTCCACTTAAGGATTTCACAGTTCTAAAAATCCCTGGTTGTAAACCATGGTCTCTTAAACAGACTAATGCGCAAACCCAAATGTGCAAGATAGAGGAAAATATGTCCACTGGGCCAGAGAGAAGAGGCCAAAATGGAACCCACCCTGGTGATATAAGGCAGAAGACAAACAGGACCTTTCTAGATACTACATATTGCTGAAAGTAATATAACAGACAGCCGTATTCATGCCCTCTCTTTCTAACAGAAGTCTGATTTTCCTCATTCTCAGTTCCTGTGGCTTGGGTGAGACTGGCATCAACCCAGCTCCAAGTCTGAGTATGTGACCCAAGGCACACCAACCAGAGTCAATGAAACTCAATTCTTATATTTTGGTTGGAATTATTGGAGAAAAGGCATGATCTTCCATTTGAATTGTTAGCAAAATAGGACATAACTCTAGAACTTCTAACAGCCATATTATCACCATGAGGAAGAGCCCACTCAAAAGATCGAGCCAACACAGAAAAAAGCCAAGCCAAGAGAGAGTCTTAACCTATTGACATCATTTGGTCTGGATTAGACCAAGTCTGAAGCCCTAGGCTTTTCAGGTGTGGAATTAATACATTTATTTTTCTTAAGTCAGTTATCAATAAAAATACTCTTTAAAGAATTAGTATAAGATACACTCACAGTTCACACATTTTTAAATATTTGAGAAGAGTCAATACTATAGTCACATAGCTCATGTTTCAACTTTTAAAAGATTCTTCTATTTGCAATAGACTCTTATAAGTACCATGCTTTGTATTAACATCTTATTATTTTTTTAATTTGTATATAGTTCTACTCATTATATATATTACAGTATTTAAGGGTTTTCCCATTCATAGGGATCTCTGGTAAAGAATAAGCTTCTTCATAAATAAATAGAAATGTACATATTAACAGAAATATCAGAATAACCCATTATAAACCCTCTTATTTGTTAAAGTTCATAAATAATAATAAGAAAGAAATTAAACATAAAAACATGAGACTAGTTATCTTTTTTATCCTCATCACCTAGCTCGGTACCTGAAACTTAATATATTGGTTGAATGAACAAGGAAATGAATAATAAATTTTAAAAATTAGTGTAAATCATTACACAACATCTGACTCTTGGGTTTTCCCCATATTAATAACATTAGTCCTTTGTTAATTCAGTTTCTCTACAAGTAAAGTAGGGACGGTCCCCTGGAGGAGGAAATGGCAACCCACTCCAGTATTCTTGCCTAGAAAATCCCATAGACAGAGGAGCCTGGCAGGTTACAGTCCATGAGGTCAGACACAATTTAGCAATAGAGCACACACACACAGTATAAGGTATAAATTGCTATTTGGAATCCCTGTGTGTAATTAGTACAAATCTGGAGCATACACTGTGCTTCCCTGGTAGCTCAGCTGGTAAAGAATCCACCTGCAATGCAGGAGATCCTATTTCAATTCCTGGGTCAGGAAGATTCCCTGCAGAAGGGATAGGCTACCCACTCCAGTATTCTTGGGCTTACCTCGTGGCTCAGATGGCTACCTAAAGAAACAAAAGACCTATACATAGAAAACTATAAAACACTGATGAAAGAAATCAAAGAGGACACAAACAGATGGAGAAACATACCATGTTCATGGATTGGAAGAATCAATATTGTCAAAATGGCTATACTACCCAAAGCAATCTATAGATTCAATACAATCCCTATCAAGCTACGAACGGTATTTTTCACACAACTAGAACAAATAATTTCACAATTTGTATGGAAATACAAAAAACCTCGAATAGCCAAAGTAATCTTGAGAAAGAAGAATGGAACTGGAGGAATCAACCTGCCTGACTTCAGACTCTACTACAAAGCCACAGTCATCAAGACAGTATGGTACTGGCACAAAGACAGTAATATAGATCAATGGAACAGAATAGAAAGCCCAGAGATAAATCCACGAACCTATGGACACCTTATCTTTGACAAGGGAGGCAAGGATATACAATGGAAAAAAGACAACCTCTTTAACAAGTGGTGCTGGGAAAACTGGTCAACCACTTGTAAAAGAATGAAACTAGAACACTTTCTAACACCATACACAAAAATAAACTCAAAATGGATTAAAGATCTAAATGTAAGACCAGAAACTATAAAACTCCTAGAGGAGAACATAGGCAAAACACTCTCCAACATGAATCACAGCAGGATCCTCTATGACCCACCTCCCAGAATATTGGAAATAAAAGCAAAAATAAACAAATGGGACCTAATGAAACTTAAAAGCTTTTGCACTACAAAGGAAACTATAAGTAAGGTGAAAAGACAGCCCTCAGATTGGGAGAAAATAATAGCAAATGAAGAAACAGACAAAGGATTAATCTCAAAAATATACAAGCAACTCCTGCAGCTCAATTCCAGAAAAATAAATGACCCAATCAAAAAATGGGCCAGAGAACTCCAAGGAAGACATACAGATTGCTAACAAACACATGAAAAGATGCTCAACATCACTCATTATTAGAGAAATGCAAATCAAAACCACAAGGAGGTACCATTACACGCCAGTCAGGATGGCTGCTATCCAAAAGTCTACAAGCAATAAATGCTGGAGAGGGTGTGGAGAAAAGGGAACCCTCTTACACTGTTGGTGGGAATGCAAACTAGCACAGCCGCTATGGAAAACAGTGTGGAGATTTCTTAAAAAACTGGAAATAGACCTGCCATATGACCCAGCAATCCCACTTCTGGGCATACACACTGAGGAAACCAGATCTGAAAGAGACACGTGCGCCCCAATGTTCATCGCAGCACTGTTTATAATAGCCAGGACATGGAAGCAACCTAGATGCCCATCAGCAGACGAATGGATAAGGAAGCTGTGGTACACATACACCATGGAATATTACTCAGCCATTAAAAAGAATTCATTTGAATCAGTTCTAATGAGATGGATGAAACTGGAGCCCATTATACAGAGTGAAGTAAGCCAGAAAGATAAAGAACATTACAGCATACTAACACATATATATGGAATTTAGAAAGATGGTAACGATAACCCTATATGCAAAACAGAAAAAGAGACACAGATGTACAGAACAGACTTTTGGACTCTGTGGGAGAAGGCGAGGGTGGGATGTTTAGAGAGAACAGCATGTATATTATCTAAAGTGAAACAGATCACCAGCCCAGGTGGGATGCATGAGACAAGTGCTCGGGCCTGGTGCACTGGGAAGACCCAGAGGAATCAGGTGGAGAGGGAGGTGAGAGGGGGGATTGGGATGGGGAATACATGTAACTCCATGGCTGATTCATGTCAATATATGACAAGACCCACTGCAATGCTGTGAAGTAATTAGCCTCCAACTAATAAAAATAAATGAAAAAAAGAAAAAAGAATCTGCCTGCAATGCAGGAGACCTGGTTCAATCCCTGGGTTAGGAAGATCCCCTGGAGGACGGCATGGCAACCCACTCCATCAGCCACTCTAATGGTGGAAGAAAATACCATCCTTTGTTGAGATTTTACAAATGACACACATCTCATTGCCAGTAGATAAATACACTGTTTTTTATCCCCCCATTTATTTTCCTTTTATTTCCTTTTGTTAGTAAAGCTTTTGCAAAGGAAAATGAGTGATAAAATCACATGGCCCAATTTCCACTTGGAATATTTTAGTAAATCTGAGTTTCTAAATTATTTTGATCTTTTCACAGACTTGAAAAATAGGGGATATCCACATAGTTGTCATAGAAATAGAACTTTCTCAGATTATTCTACAGTCATTCATTTTGAATCCACAACAAACTGATGGTGTAAATGCTACTATCAACTTTTCAAAAGTGGATTAACTGAAAACCAAAATGGATGATTGACCCTCACAGGGTAAATTACCAGGCCTGGAACGCAAAGCACCTGGCTTCCATATTTTTTGAGACCACAAAATGGTGGCTGCCATTCCAAACCACAAAGATAAAAAGCAATGCTAAAGCCTCACTAATAGAATAGGCTTTTAGAGAACTTTCTTCCCTCTGGCCATGTCTGGGCTGATGACAGTCTGACTCTTTCCTGTGCTACAACATATGTGACCAGACTCTCTCAAACATTGGCATGAGGTCATTTCTAAACTCAGTGATTAATACAAGTGCCTTGAAATTGTATTCAGATTACAAACTTGCTGAGAAGGTTCTATTTTCTCTGTGGTACCTGACATAATTGTGGCATTTGATCAACAAAAAATATTTTTCTTATTTTTTACAAAATATTAATTAAAATGATCATAGCTATTTGAAAGGAAAGAAGATGTGGTCTTGTTATCCTTTTCTGTAGGACCTCCACAACTTGGAAAATATCATACTAGTTAATTCTGATGGTAAGCTTTGCCAAAAACATTGGCATGATTTTCCTCACTGAAAGAATAAAGAAACCAAAATTACTACACCTGAATCACAGAATTTAGAAATGAAAAGAAATCTGAAAATTAGAATTCTAATTCTAAAAATTAGCAATCCAAGCTTCCTCATTTATGTCATGTATCATTTTTATCCCCATTATCTGCCAAGCACTATACTAGGACCTGAGGATAAAATAAGAAAAACATGAAAATTGGAGACCAGCAAGGTTACATGATTTGTTTAGAACCACTTAGCCACTTTGTGGCTATTTTATAAAGTAAATCAGCGATAGGTTCTTATTTATTTAACAAGATAACCTCAATCGTTTCCTTGGCCACATATGTGAAAAAGCACCCTAACCAGCATCACTGACTTCACAAGACACCAACTTCAGCCAACATTTTCTCATGGTCAATCTCAAGTGCTTACTTGCAGACTCTCATTTTTATAAACAAATGAATGCACAGTGGGTAAAGGTTTATAGACAGCTCACTTTCAGAAGCATAGGCCAGGTTTCAAGATGAAGAATGCAAAGTGAATTTTTCTTCTGTTATCCTTATTGATGGACATCATGGTGGTTCAGATGGAAAGAATCTGCCCACAGTGCAGGAGACCCGGGTTTGATCCCTGGGTCAGGAAGATCCCCTGGAGATGGGTATGGCAACCCACCATGGACAGAGGAGCCTGGTGGGCTACAGTCCATGGGGTTGCAGAGTCAGACACAACTAAGTGACTAACACCACCACCACCACCATGAAGTACTCCAACCATTATAGATAGGACATTAGTTTTATCAACCACCCCTGCTCTGCTCCACCACTTTACTTTCTTTTTTTTTTTTCATTTATTTTGCTCCATCACTTTAAATTCATTCAAATCAGATGGAGATTTTCCACATAAACTGCTGTGAACCACCTCAGCTCACCTTCTCACTGCATTTCAATCAAGATTGCTTATTTATTTCATTTTTCTACTTTTTGGTTTTGAGACAGTAAAATTCATAGCCTTGCACTGAAACTATAAGCTCTAGCCTTATAGTACTAAGAAGTAATTTATTATTAACAATTTACTTTTATTAATTTTTATTAGATTGATTAATATAATTAAAATTAGATTTAAAAAGAGCAAGCTTTATTAGGATGTAGATGTCTTGAACAGGACAAAATTTCAGGGTTAATCCCAGTTTGGAAGTGCTTTTGACTTCTCTCTTTCCTACAAACACACACACAAACACAGAAAGACTTTCGATCAATACAAATGAAAGATTCTTTCTGCCGTCAGTCCAAAAGACAAATTCTTGGGGAAACTTCTTCACTCCTTTAGGCAAACTCTTTCTACCACTAAATGAACTAACAAAAGCAATCCTCCCTTTTTTCCAGGTAATCAATTTCAAAACCTAAACAACTATGAGGAGCGAGACATTGTGATGCACAACAAATGTCCTGTGATAAAACTAAACAGAAGACGTCAGGATGTCCCACTTTCTAGTCAGAATCATTCACAGAAAATACTAAGTTTTCTTGCCAGGGTGAAGGCCACTTCAGACCAAAGGGGTTGAAATAAGTATGCCTACTTGGATAGTTCTCAATGAATTTCTGCTGAAAGTTTTTTGATAAAAAATGGTGCTAGGGTTAAAACTTTAAGATCTGGAAAGGTTATTCTGGAGATCATCCACCCTGGGTAATGTGGTATCTAGAGACCCGATAAGGTTAATCTGAATTATCCGGGAGATTACCCCTGAGACAGCAAATGGTTCCATAAACATCACCATTGCTATCCCAAGCAGAGAAATGATATCCTTCACTTTTGTAAGCATTTTCAAGGAGACTAAACCTGAAAAAGTTGGTGAAATGAAGACTGGAGTTTATAGGCAAAGCTGTCACTGGACCTCTGAATTATGAGGCTAGACTTTCAGTAGCCGCCAAGTTATACAGGTCAAGGCCTCTAGGTCAACTTTCACCTCTTTCACAAAACCCATGATGAAATTTCAAAGCCTTTTATGTGAAGTTTTATTAACTTGGGTTAGCTGGGAAAAAAAAAAAAAACGTAGCCAAGGCAAAATGTGAAATTTCATTATCTTTGTACATTGTTTTCTGCCTTTTTCACTCCAATGCTTGTAGGATCATTCATGGATAATCAATTATTCTGGGCACACAGTGGGAAAGCAAGGTAAAAAGGTTAAGAAGATTCTTAAAAGAGGGCATTTTCTATGCAGTATTCAAGAACTTCTGTTTCCTTTTACATTTTCATACTTTTAACTTTCCAGCTATTTAAAATTAAGTTGGAATAATTTAATCTTTTTCATAATTACCATAATGTTATAAGACAGTAGGAGAAAAATATAAATTTATAGGTCATAAATTAAAATCCTTTATCATTTGGAACATAGTAGGTGCTCAATAAATGTTGGTTGACAATTTCTGCATTAAAAATAAAGACAAAGTGTAAATATTAACATGTGCAAGTTGTGTTATTGCCATATCTAAGTGACCATTTATACATGCAAATAGTTGTTTGGAAAATTAAAATTTTAAATATATCCAGATATGGGACCATGAAAAGACATGATTATATGAAAAAAAAAAAAAAAGGAATCGCTGTATTGGTATTTAGAGATTTTTGCTTACCCTCAGTCAAGTGATCTAATTCTAGCACCAATATGGGGACATTATTCTATAAAGTCAAAAATTACGGTTGTTCTACATATTCAATCTAATTTTCCAGGCAAGAATACTGGAGTGGGATGCCATTTCCTTCTCCAGGGGATATTCCCAACCCAGGGATCAAACCTAGGTCTCCTGCATTGCAGGCAGATTCTTTACCATCTAAGCTACCAGGGAAGCCCAAACAAAGACTAAAACAATCCATTTGTTTCTTTCCAGATGTCCTGTCATCACCCTAACACCTGCCCCTAGCATCTCTAGTCAGGACTCCTGCAGAGGTCTCCTAACTGATCTTTCCAAATTCTCACTGTCCACTTTAAAATTTGCTCAGTTTACATACAGTGTTTTTTGGGGTTTTTTTTTTTCCAATATGCAGGTCTGACTACATCACTTTCCATTGTTTGCAACATTTCAACAATTCCTAATACAGAGCCTATCATAAAGGCATGTTCATGTATCATGAAGGCTCATATTCATGAAAAGCCACAAACTTCAAATTTGACCCTACCTCCAAAGAAGGACAGGGCTTCCCTGGTGGCTCAGATGGTAAAGAACCCACCTGCCAATGCAGGTGATGCAGGTTCAAAGCCAGGGTCCAGAAGATCCCCTGGAGAAGGAAATGGCAACCCACTCCAGTATTCTTGCCTGGGAAATACCATAACAGAGGAGCATGGCAGGCTACAGTCCATGCGGTTGCAAAGAGTCAGACACGACTGAGTAAGTAGACAACAACCATCACCAAATAAGGACATTTGGAAATAACAGAGACATAGTGCCAGGATTGGTAGAAGGTGTTCAACCATACAACTTCAAATCGGTGTCCCATTACCGATCTCTACTGATTTTTTGACTAATTTTTCGTAAGTCCTTTAATTATTTTATGAACAGCATGTTCATACTAAATTGTATTTTTATATATTCAGAGTATTAAAGTGAAAACCCTAATTATAAGCCTCTTTAGCATTTCTTTTCTTTTTTTGTATACCATAAGCCATGACCTAAACTTCTCTCAACAGCTGAGAGGTACTTTTCCAGCCAACTTGGGATAACACAAGTACATAATGTGGCCCATGAGGCCCGACTGCCCCGGCTCCTACCTCACTCTACAGCCTCACAACATCACCATACTCCTCTTGCCTCTGAACTCAGGTAACTCTGACCTTCCTTCTGCTCTTCAGACAATCCATGCTTCCTCCTGCCACAGACCTTGGCATACACTAGGCCCCTGAATGGAACATTCACCTTTCTTCTCTCCCTGATGCCCCTGCAGTGTTATCTCCTGCTCATCCTTTAGGTCTCACCTCAAATGCCACTGCCTCCAGTAAGCCTTCCGTGACCTCTGAGTAAATGAAGAAGAAACGAAAGTTGTTCAGTAGTATTTGACTCATTGCAGCCCCATGAACTGTAACCCACCAGGCTCCTCTGTTCATGGAATTCTCTAGGCAAGAATACTGGAGTGGGTTGCCATTCCTTCTCCAGTGGATCTTCCTGACCCAGGGATCAAACCTAGGTCTCCTGCACTGCAAGCAGATTCTTCACCATCTGAGCCACCAGGGAAGCCCAGATCTCTGAGTAGATAAATTTCTCCTAGTACACATTCTCTCTACACCATGTTTTTACTCCAATTATAATTATTTTTTATTTACATGATTCTCAGATTAATATCTATCTCCCCACCAGATGGAAATTGTAAGAGAAGAAATATCTTTTCACCTGGTGAGTAGGGGAGGCAATGTGTATGTATATACATGCTTTCTGTTTGCCCAGCACAGTTGGCTTGCATTTATAGGAGCTTAATGGATATTTGTTTAATGAATAAATGTTCTTTTTTATCACATCATGCTGCCTCTAAGAAAAGTCTAAACCAATATTAGTTACAATCTATGTTTTTAAAGAAAAATCATATTCAACATTTAACTCTGTACTGGTCCAATTTATCTGAAACAAACAGGCAACAACAACACAAATTTTTCAAAAAACTGGTATTATGCCAAAATATTGTCATACCCTTTCAAAAACAACATCTCTTTTGCTAGTGATTTCAAGTCTAAAGTACAAAACTCTAACCTCAGGTACATGAATCAGTGAGGCAGAAAAAAAGCACCAGTGATTTCAGATACTATGTGAGGTTTTGTGCTACAAACAAGATGTACTGAGCCAAAACATTCAGCTGACCTGGTTCTCCATGGCTCTATAGGCATCTGAGTCATGTGGAGGAAAGTAGAGGCACCTATTGCTGCTTCTCAACCATCTAGATATCCTCCAATGAATCCCATCAGTGATCTGCTTTGCCTCCACTCTCATCTCACTTGTATATGTGAGTATGAGGCTAAAGAGAAAAGGTCTCTCCCACACCACAATCAATCATATTGTATCAATATAATGGATAAATAAGAAAACTATATTCATAATATAGTTGTCATCCATATGTAATTGTAATATATATGTAATATGTGTACTATAAAAATTCAACTTCCTATAAACAAAGGAAAAGACCTCTAAACAACGGGACATAAGCCCAGTTTGGTTGTGGTCACAGGATATCTCCCATGCTCCTGGAAAGGCCACTACAGGTCAGTAGTTGAATGGCTTATGTGTATACAGTGCTTGAAGTGAAGTGAAGTGAAAGTGACAGTTCCTCAGTCGTGTCCAACTGTTTGCAACCCTATGGACTGTAGTCCACAAGGCTCCTCTGCCCATGGAATTCTCCAGGCAAGAATACTGCAGTGGGTAGCCATTCCCTTCTCCAGGGGATCTTCCTGACCCAGGGATTGAACCCAGGTCTCCTGTATTGCAGGCAGATTCTTAAGTGCTGATACCAGTCTAAGTACATTCACACATTTTAACTTGTTGAATTCTCACAACTGTCTCACAAAATAATTATTTTTATTATCAACCCCATTTTACAGATGAGGAAACTAATGCACAGGGAGGTTAAGTAAATTGTCGGAGACCACACCACTAGGGAGTGGAAGAACTAGGGTTGAAACCCATGCCATTTGGCTCCAGAGTCCTTGCCCTTAAAAACATTATACTGACTCTCAACAGTTGTCTGTCTGAGATTCCACAATCCTAAATTTATCATATCACTCTAAAATATCCAAAATCTCAGATTTTTTTCAGATACTATTAACCAATAACTATTTGGAGTTGCACATATCCATTTTTCTCAGCATTAGAGCAAATATTTATGATGTGGAACAAAGGCATCCAAGAAAAGAGAAGAAAGTCAAGGCAGTTAGAAGGCCAGAATCAACCCCTCCAATTGGGTATCATAATCATAGCTAATATTTTTTGAGCACTGTGCTAAGTGCTTTAGTAAATTGTACCATTTAAACCACACAGTAACACACAAAGATTAATAGAACAGAATATACAACCCAGAAATAAACCTATATATATGTGGCCAATTAATTTATGACAAAGCAGACAAGAATATATAACATGAATATACCCCTAACTTAGCACAAGGTAACTTAGGACTAAAACATGTACCAGTGCTATTTGTGAAATGTATTGTCTTTCTAAATGACTAATGGATTTGTTTAAGTTCCTAAGTTTTGAATCAAATCCTAGAGCCAGTTGATATCCTAATAATCTGGAGGACAGGAATAATAGCATATCAATAAATGGAGGTTCCTCCTTATGATGTAAGCTAATTATGAAACATGTAAAATATTTGACAACTCCCCCCTTTTTGACTTTGTACTTTTCTGCATGTTCATTCATTTCTAATTAATAAAGAATAAACTGTCTAAAAAACAGGAATGTGTATTTCTTCAATGAACAGTGTTGGGAAAACTAGACAGTCACATGCAAAAGAATGAAATGGGGCCCTTATCTTATACCACACACAAAAAGTCACTCAAAATGGATTAAAGATTTGAATGTAAGATGTGAAGCCATAAAACTCCTAGAAGAAAACACAGACAGTAAGCTCCTTGATATGAGTCTTAGCAATGATTCTTTGCATTTGACACCAAAAGCAAAAGCAACAAAAAATAAAACTTAACAAGTAGGACTAAAGTGAAAGTCGCTCAGTCATGTCTGACTCTTTGTGACCCCATGGACTATACAGTCCATGGAATTCTCCAGGTCAGAATACTGTAGTGGGTAGCCTTTTCCTTCTCCAGGGTATCTTCCCAACCCAGGGATCAAACCCAAGTCTCCCACATTGCAGGCGGATTCTTTACCAGCTGAGCCACAGGGGAAGCCCAAGTACACTGGAATGGGTAGTCTATCCCTTCTGCAGCAGATTTTTCCAACCCTCCCACATTGCAGGCGGATTCTTTACCAGCTGAGCCACAAGGGAAGCCCAAGAACACTGGAATGGGTAGTCTATCCCTTCTGCAGCAGATTTTTCCAACCCAGGAATCAAACCAGGGTCTCCTACATTGCAGGCAGATTCTTTACCAATTGAGCTATGAGGGAAGCCCCACAAGTAGACCACATCAAATTAAGAAGCTTATGCACAGCAAAGGAAATAATCACATATTTCAGCACCAAGAGGTAGTTCAGCTCACTTCAGTTCAGTCACTCAGTCGTGTCTGACTCTGCGATCCCATGGACTGCAGCACACCAGGCCTCCCTGTCCATCACCAACTTCCAGAGTTTACTCAAACTCATGTCCATTGAGTCATTGATGCCATCCAACCATCTCATCCTCTGTTGTCCCCTTCTCCCCCCACCTTCAATTTTTCCCAGCATCAGGGTCTTTTCAAATGAGTCAGCTCTTCGCATCAGGTGGCCAAAGTATTGGAGTTTCAGCTTCAACATCAATCCTTCCAATGATTATTCAGGACTGATTTTCTTTAGGATGGACTGGTTGGATCTCCTTGCAGTCCAAGGGACTCTCAAGAGTCTTCTCTAGCACCACAGTTCAAAAGGATCAATTCTTCTGCACTCAGCTTTCTTTATAGTCCAACTCTCACATCCATACATAACCACTGGAAAAACCATAGCCTTGACTAGACAGACCTTTGTTGGCAAAGTAATGTCTCTGCATTTCAATATGCTATCTAGGTTGGTCATAACTTCTCTTCCAAAGAGTGGGAAAGACATGTCAAAAAGACACAGAAGCTATCTTGAAGGGTCACCTTAGGCAAAATCTGGTCAATTTGAACATCAAAATAATAATGACAGGGGCAATCCAGTGGTTAAGATTCCAGGCTTCCACTGTAGGGGTTCTGGGTTCCATCCCTGTTCAGGGAACTAAGATCCCACATGCCATGCAGTATGCCAAGCAATAATGATAACAACAGATTATAAACCACTGAATAAAATAGGAATTGATGAGTCTACATTGACACAAATAAATGCAGAGAATGGAAGTTCTGCTTATAGTATGACACTATTAAATGTAGAAAAATGATGGAATTAGAAAAAAACATCACTTAGAAACCATCATGGTAATAATTAAATTAAGCATGATACATCAGTGCATCCTAAAACTAGTGGATAAAGGAGAGGTGAGAAAAAGGTATTTATGTAGTTTCTTTTTTATTTAAATTTTATTGAAGTATAGTTGATTTATGGTGCTGTGTTGGTTTCAGGTGTACAACAGAGTAAGGACTCAGTTATATATACATATATATTTTTTTCAGACTCTTTTCCTGGACAGGTTTTACAAAATATTGAGTATAGTTCCCTGTGCTATACAGTAGGCCCTGGTATTTATATAGTTTCAATTTCCACATAAAACACTTACTTAATTACAAAGACAAAAAACAACTTTACAGTGGAGACACTATGGCAATCAAGTGATCAGTGTTTACACATCCAGAAAGGGGGCAAGTCAACACTGTGTGCCATCCAATTGGAACGCAGTGATAAAACACATCATCGCTTCTATAATATTATTGTCAAAAACTGCATAATCTGGCCATCAGGAAACATTTGAAAAGCTGAAATTGATGGGCAGTCTACAAAGTGACTGATCTGTGACCTGAAAATAGTCAAGGATATGAAAATCAAAGGCAGACTGAGGAGCTGTTCGATACTGAAAGAATTTAGAGGTTTGTGACTACTGGTTGCAGGTGATGATCCTGGATCCTTATGCTATAGAAGATATCAAAAGGATAATTGCTGAAACTTGAATGTCTCTAGGTGAAGAGTATATAGGAGATTTTTGTGCTGTTCTTGCAATTTTTCTTTAACTTTGAAATTATTACCAACGAAATTGCTTCTTGTGTGTGCTCAGTCACTCAGTCGTGTCTGACTCTTTGTGACCCTATGGACTATAGCCCCCCATGCTCCTCTGTCCATGGAATTTTCCAATCAAGAATACTGGTGTGGGTTGCCATCTCTTTCTCCAGGGAATCTTCCTGACCCAGGGATAAAACCTGGGTCTCCTGTGTCTCCTGCATTGGCAGGTAGATTTTTTACCACTGCACAACCTGGGATGTCCCCTTAAAAATCTCAAATAGATAATGAAATAATGTTGAATAGGTTATAGAGTAAAACCATATAGTTATTTTTATATTAACCAAGAAGTTCATGGAAATCTGATGAAGTACTTCTTTATTAAGTAAATGCTTAATAACCTATAATGGAAAAGAATCTGAATATATATATATATATACACACTTAGCTGTACACATGGAACACTGTAAACCAACTATATTTCAATAAAAAATAAAGTAAATGCTTCAATAAACAGAAATATTTATTTCTAATTAAATCATTATTAAAAGTTGAAAAATCACCCAGTCCTACTCTTACACAGTTGGAAACTAAGGCCCAGAAAATAAAGACTGAATGGTAAGATTTTATCAGACTTACAGAATATTATTCACAGATAACATTTTCTTTTTTAAAAAAAATTTGAAGTTGTTCTTTTATACCTTAAGATTATTAAAGCAAAAGTCTGCTTTCACAAATCAAATAATACCTTGAGTAATTTTTGTAAAGATCAGACATAATGATACATATTTTTCAGTTGCTGACCTGCACAAAATTCTGTGAATTTAGACTCAAAATGTTTGCTCATGTAAAAGGCTTTAATTAATCTTTCATTAGAAATGACTATTTTTTTAAGACTTTGTTTCTCAAATTTCACAGAGATTAAAAGGGTTTATAGATGAACTTAAAAACAGATTTGGGGTACAAATGAGTTCCATAGATACTATAGTAAACATCATGAATTTCTCCTTAGCGTTCATTGCAGTCTAAATGATTCCAGTCAAGCATACTGATATCTATCCCCTTGCCAGTAGTGGGTTCAAGGATGCTAGATGAGGCTGAATTGCTAGAAACCATATTATGATCATAAGAAGAAGTCTAAGGATGGAGTCAAAGTCAAGAATGACAACGTGGAGATATAGAAGAATCTCAGTGTCCAATAACATTGTTTATCCACTGAATTAACCAACACTGTAGACTGCTTGGGGCTTCCCTGGTGGCTCAGAGGATAAAGCATCTTCTGCAATGTGGGAGACCCGGGGTTGATCTCTGGGTTGGGACGATCCCCTGGAGAAGGAAATTATGCTGCTGTTATTGTTGTTCAGTCACTAAGTCATGTCCGACTCTGCAGCCTCATGGACTCTAGCCCGCCAGGCTCCTCTGTCCATGGGGTTCTCTAGACAAAAATACTGGAGTGGGTTGCCATTTACTTCTCCAGGAGATCTTCCTGGATCAGGGATCAAATTCATGTCTCCTGCATTGGCAAGCAGATTTTTTACCACTGGGCCACCAGGGAAGCCCCATTTTCTATTATAGAAAATGACAATTATCCTTATTTTTTAAATTAATTTGAGATGGGTTTTCTGTTGCAGCCAAAAGCATCTTCATACATATATCTCAAGGAAAAGGTACAAGATCATTGAAAATTTCCTACAAAGAGAATAAATCTTAAGATATGCATAAAGATGAAGTATCAGCCACAGGCCTCAAATTTCTTACAGAGTTTCCAGAGTTCAACCAGTTTCTGGAAGATTATAGTACCTACGGTACAGGGGGACTTTTGTAAGCAATAGACTATAGAGTTATTGTAGAAGCCAACCACTAATCCACAGAGGAAATGAGGGGCATAGAGAGAGTGAAACAATCAATCAAATTCAAAATCACAGCCTTTCCTTGAGGAGAAAACTCCACATTTCTTATTTAAATAAAACAACCAACAACATTCTCCACTTCAAGTTTTGCTCATGTTGTTGTTGTTCAGTCATGTCTGACTCTTTGTGATCCCATGGACTGCAGCATGCCAGGCTTCCTTGTCCTTCACTATCTCCCAGAGTTTGCTCAAACTCACATGCATTGAGTCAATGATGCCATCCAACTATCTCATCCTCTGTTGCCCCCTTCTCCTCTCACCCTCAATCTTTCCCAGCATCAGGGTCTTTTCCAATGAACTGAATTAACAGGACCTTATGAGGTGTGCTCATAACGTCCTGTAACTCAAGACTTAGCATCCCAAGACATTGGGTTGGCCAAGTGCAGGAGGTCATAAGGACAGGAAATAGCCCCATCAAGGTGACTGTGGAGAGCTATCCACATAAGTTGCTTGTTAAAAACATCTGCTCCTAATACCAAAACTAGGGACCATATTCAAAGCACTCACTGTAGTAGCCACTCTTGACCTTGAGGATGATATACACAAAACTCTGAGTGGGAGAACTGTCAGAAGAAACGAAGAGATGAGATAATAGCTGAGAGATAATTTTAAATGGGTTCCTACCCAGTTAAAGCTATCAGGTTTCTCTGAAATGGCATGTGACTTCACTGGGGGTATCCAATGACTTAGGTACTTGCCATTTGTCTGGAAGGAGATTCCACATAGGGGGATTGCCATCTGCTGGTGGCTCTCTTTTTAAGGACAGAGACCCTTGAAATTTAGGGACTGTGCCTTACTGCAAACCACACACAATTATTCAGCAAGTGGTAGTTTCCTTTTCATGGAAAGATACTGTCTTTTCTGTTGATTAGATGGATATAAAATTCTCCTGAGGAAGGTGAGAACGGTATCTCTAAAAACAAATAGAAGAGAAACAAAATAGATGACAAATACATTTCACTGGAATATCAGTTTTTGTCCAATGGTACACTAAAATCCTGCAGATAAAATAGTCTTCATGATAAAGCAAGTACTAACAAAATTTCATTAAAGGGATTGTAACTCCCATGCTTGGGAAAAATAGACATAAATGTACTACATTGGTTTTTCTGAGCACATACTTAAAGACCAAGTCTTAAAATCTCCTGAGAGTACTAGTCTCTCAGGGAACATATTTCTAAGTAGTATGTAAAAAGAAATGAGAAAGAAATTCTAGCTTCCAAGCACAAAGCTGTAAATTTAGCCTTCAAAACCAAGATTAAAATTCCCTTTTTTTGTGAAATTCTTTGGAAGCACACTTCTTTATATTCTAGATACACTTATGCAAGCAAAATTCAGTCCTTTGGGACACAGAATATGGATTTTAGACCATGAAATTTCTCTATTTGCCCAGTATAACTTCGAGTCATTGAATTTAAGAAATATGAAATCAGGTCATATTATTTCACCCACATTTCATTCTTCAGAGCAACACTTCTCTTTGAGAATATCACAGGATCTCTATCTCAGTAAATAGCATCTCAGAATAGACAAGTTTGTTCTCTTTTCTTTAATGTAAAGTAACAGGAGGTGAAAAAAATTAAAAGATAAGTGGCCTTTAAAAGTGAGAAACTCCTGTTACATGCTACAACATGGATAAACCTTGAGGATGTTATACAATGCAAATACTGTACGATTACAACAAATACTGTATGATTCCACTTATATGAGGTTTCTAAAGTATAGTCAAATTCATAGAGAGGTGGTGGCCAGGAGCTTGGGGCCAGGGAAATTAGAATTTAATGAGTAGTAGCACTTCAGTTTTGCAGGATGAATAAGTTCTGAAGATCTGATTCACAACAGTGTGAATATGCTTAACACTATTGAACTGTACACTAAAAATAGCTAATCTGGTCAATTTTATGTTATATGTTTTATTTTGTCACAATTAAAAAGGATAAACAAAAATATTAGAGGCTAAAAACATGATCTGTAAGCAAAGGTGAAAGGAATTGCTATCCCAGTATTTAGTCTAGCGACAAGGAGTACACAAGGTCACAATCACAAGGATTTGAAAATGTCTCATAAAGAGCAAACCCTTGACCTGTTTTCTCTACCTTTAGAGAGGGCATAACGAAGAGACAAACTAAAACCACACAGCAGCAGCAGCAGGATGTAGCAAAAAGAACAGCCCAACCTAGAGTTATAAACTTCACTCTACTCCTAACTATGGTTTTTCCAGTGGTCATGTATGGATGTGAGAGTTGGACTATAAAGAAAGCTGAGCACCGAAGAATTGATGCTTTTGAACTGTGGTGTTGGAGAAGACTCTTGAGAGTCCCTTGGACTGCAAGGAGATCCAACCAGTCCGTCCTAAAGGAGATCAGTCCTGGGTGTTCATTGGAAGGACTGATGTTGAAGCTGAAACTCTAATACTTCGGCCACCTGATGTGAAGAGCTCATTTGAAAAGACCCTGATGCTGGGAAAGACTGAGGGCAGGAGAAGGGGACGATAGGATGAGATGGTTGGATGGCCATCTCATGGGTTTGGGTGGACTCCAGGAGTTGGTGATGGACAGAGAGGCCTGGTGTGCTGCGGTTCATGGGGTCACAAAGATTCGGACATGACTGAGCCACTGAACTGAACTGAACTACTCCTAACTTTGTGACCAGGACAAATTAAGTATCAGAGAAAGAACACTCTATCTTTGAGGTCACATGGGCTTCAAGGAAAGATGTGACTGCTTTTGACTCCCAGTTTTGTTTTGGTTTTGTTCACTGAATGTATTAATTTGAGCCAATTACTTAATGTCCCTGAACCTCAGTGTTCTCATTTGTAATGTAGGGATAATTGTAACTATCTGGCAGGTTGTCAGGAGACTGTGAAATCCAACAATGATGTGAATGCATTTAGCAGAATGACTGATACTAAGTATTCAGTAAGTGTTTGTTCCCTGAGTAAAACTACTGGTACAAAAAAAAAAGTTTATTGTAACTTTATTTGTAATAACTAAAAGCTGGGAAAAAACCAAGTATCCATCAATAGGAGAATGGATTAAAAAAAAAAAACTGGTGGTGTATTTATACAGTGAAATACCAGTCAGAAATAAAAGGAACAAACTATTGATACAGGCAACAAGACTGACGAATTTCAAAAATAGTATGTTGAGCAAAAGAAGCCAGTCACAAAAAGTACATAGTGCAATTTGTTTATATGAAGTTTATGACTAGAAAACTAATCTTTAAAAAAGGTACAGCGGTTACCTTGGTTACCTCTGGGTGGGAGACAAGGATTTTCTGGGATGTGACATGAGGGTCACTCTACCATATAGTGATGATAATGTTCTATATCTGAAAGGAGTTTATGTTACACAAGTGTATTTATTTGTCAAAATTCAGCAAATATTCACTTAAGATTTCTGCATTTTTTGCAAATCAAAACTACAATGAGATATCACTTCACACCAGCCAGAATGGCTATCATCAAAAAATCTATAAACAATAAATGCTGGAGAGGGTATGCAGAGAAGGGAACCATCCCACACTGGGTGGGAATGTAAATTGGTATAGCCACTATGGAGAACAATATGGAGGTTCTTTTAAAAAACTGAAAATAGAACTACCATATGATCCAGTAATTTCACTCCTGGGCATATATCCGGAGAACAACTTGATCCAAAAGGATACCTTCACCCCAGTGTTCATTGCAGCACTATTTACAATAGCCAAGACATGGAAGAAACCCAAGTGTTCACTGACAGAAGAATGGATAAAGAAGATGTGGTACATATATACAACGGTATATTACTCAGCCATTAAAAAGAATGAAATAATGCCATTTGCAGCAACATGGATGGACCTAGAGAGTGTCATACTGTGTGAAGTCAGTCAGACAGAGAAGGAGAAATATTATATGACATCCCTTACATGTGGAATCTAAAAAGAAATTCTACAAATGAACTTACAAAACAGAAACAGACTCACAGACTTAAAGAACAAATTTATGGTTCCCATGGGAAGGTTGGGGAGAAGGGATATTTAGGGAGTCTGGGATGGACATCAACACATTGCCGTATTTAAAAGGAATAACCAACAAGGACCTACTGTATAGCACATGGAATTTTGCTCAATGCTATGTGGCAGCCTGGAAAAGAGTGGGGTTTGGGGGAGAATGCATACACGTATATGTGTGGCTGAGTCCCTTCCCTGTTCACCTGAAACTATCACAACATTGTTTATTAATTGGCTATATCCTAATACAAAATAGAAAGTTTCTTTTTTAACATTTCTAAATTTTTTGGTGAAAATTTTACCTAAAAGAATGAAAAAAATGTTGAACTCTACTTATAAATTATACATGCTGAGCATACTGATGTCAACAATTTACTTTGAAATGCACCAGAAAATAAGACAGAGAAATGGATAGATATGTTATAGGACAATGGTAGCAAAATGTTAATGATAAAATCTGTATGGTAGATAATATAGGTATTCACTGTAAAATTCTTTCTACTTTTCTCTGTGTTTAAAATTATCCACAATAAAATGTTTTCTTTAAATTAATGAATAAAATAGAATTACATAAACTAAAATATTGGAAGTGAAAAGAATCATTGAGGGCAGCCATTTTAAAGTGACATCTAATGCAGGAATCTCAATGACATCCCAAAACATGTGGATTGTGTCAGCCTCCATTTATATATGGATAATGGCTGAAAAATCACTATCCTCAAAGCAGACTACTGCGTCTTTGAATGTGGCTGAAAATAGTTTGTTATCTTACATTTAAACTACACTTAAGCAGTAAATGCAGAGGGGACAACATGATTTTGTATATGATGTATAATCTGAGGAATTAGAAACCTGGGGTTTGGTGTGATATCTCTCCTTTTCCTAAATCCTTATCCCATTGGCTGACTACTTCTTTGGTCAACTTAATTAACCTACCTGGCCTACATTAATGAATGGTCGTTTATTCATTCATTTATTCAACACATGATTTTTGAAAGTGAAAGTAACAGTCAGTCAGTCGTGTCTGACTCTTTGCGACCCCATGAACTGTAGCCTGCCAGGCTTCTCTGTCCATGGAATTCTCCAGGCAAGAATACTGGAGTGGGTAGCCATTCCCTTCTCCAGGGGATCTTCCCAAACCAGGGATCAACCAGGTCTCCTGCCTTCCAGGAGAATTCTTTACCATCTGAGCCATCAGGGAATGACTATTGAGCCCATATTATATTTCTTAAAACCCTAATACCCAAATACCTAAAGGCACAGGAGTGAACCAGGTGATCAGAGATTCCTGTTCACTCTAAAGCCTATGGTTCTGGGTGAAGAATTGATGAATAAGCCAACTGATCTGTTCCACATATCTAACTAGTTGAAAAAGAAAACAGTCCATGGAATTCTCCAGGACAGAACACCGGAGTGGGTAGCCATTCCTTCTCCAGTGGATCTTCCAAACCCAGGGATCAAACCCAGACCTCCCACATTGCAGGCAGATTCTTTACCAACTGAGCCACCAAAGAAGCCCAAAAAAGAAAACACTTTTTTCTTAATGGAAGTAGTTTTATTTTAATCACAAAACATTGCCTCATTTCTTTTACTTTTGAAAATAAAGATTAGATTACACATTTAAATGTTCTTATATGAATATCATTTTTTATAATTTTCCAAGCTATGTCCCCTTTTCTAAGAAAGCATCTTCTGAGTTGCCCCTCCCAGCATGAAGAAGCAAACCTCTCCCTGATTAGACCATAAGCGCCTCCTTGTGGTCGACAGATGTAAGAACCTTAAATTCAAACCACAGAAACACGTAAAAAAGAAAAAAACAAAATGATGTGATCATATTAGGATTAGCTCTAAGATGAAAAACACCAGCGTGACTTTCCTTGACTCTGTCTCCCTGGATTCTCACTCAAGCATCTGATCAACTAATCCAACTCAAGGATCCTACTTGGGAAAGAATCCAGATTAGCATATTCAATCCCAGGATCTTTTTTAAATCTATGGTGGTTTAAAGTAGCATATGTTTTACCTTCTCAAATAGAGATCTAAACAATAAACTCACCAGTCTTGCTTTGATCTGTGGCAAGCGAAAACAACTCCATGGTTAATTGTAGATTCTGCTTCATTGTGTAACAGTTCCTATCCTACCCAACATAATTCTTATCAATAGCTTAAGTGACTATATAGAAGGATTGCTTATCAAATGTGTGAATAACATGAAGATGGTAGGCGAGTTAAAATACGAGGTGATCCAACTACAATCCAAAAGAAAAATTAACAAGCTGAATAATTATATGAAGTTAGATTTAACAAGATCAATTTTTAAGTGAAAAATCCACCTCAAAAATCTACATGCGAAATAAATTGGGCAAAATACAAGGTCTTACATTAAAATTTTTCAGAAAATGAACTGAAACCAGATAGGAAAATCATAGATTAGTGATAGTACATGTAAAAATTAGCAGTGTGAGTTGGTTATTGAAAAGCTAAGATGACTCTGGACTACATTAAAATAAATGGAACCAACTTAAATGTCCACCAGCAGAGAAAGGATAAATACTGGTATAGTTATGACAATAGAATAGAGTGTAACAGTGAAAATGAATGAACTAAAGTGTCATTTATCAACCTAGTTGAATCTCACAAACATAACAGTAAGTTACAAAATAATATATACATATGGGGCTTCCTTGGTGGCTCAGTGGTAAAGAATCCACCTGCCAATGCAGGAGACACTGGTTGGATCCCTGATCTAGGAAGATCCCACATGCCATGGAGCAACTAAGCCCCTGTGCCAGAATTAGCTCCCTGTGCTCTAGTCAGGGAGCTGCCGTTACTGAGCCCATGTGTGGCAGCTTACTGAAGCCCACGCACCTAGAGTTCATGCTCTGCAACAAGAGAAGCTATGGCAATGAGAAGCCTGTGCACTGCAACTAGAGAGTAGCCCCTGCTCGCCACAATTAGAGAAAAAGCCCACCCAGTAATGAAGACCCAGCATAGCCAAAAATAAATAAACAAAAAAAAATTTTTTTTAATATATATGCATATGAACATTTTTATAAAGGTTCAAAATTTTTAAATGGAAAATGATACTCTATATTGCTTAGAAATATGTGTTATTTTTTAAAAGAGAAATATGCGGTTACTTTGGGGAAGTAAGTGCATTTGGGGGAGCTATGCAGAGCATTTCACCTGTCATTTGGTGATATGTCTTATCTTTAATCTAGTGGCAAGTCTATGAATAGCCATTGAATTATTTTTTCAATATTTTGCATGTCTTAAGTATTATATGATTTTTCTCTTATGTTTAAATTGCTTTGAGAAGCAGTGAAAAGATAGACATTGGCTTCCCCTCATGGGACATGGGTTTCCCTGGTGGCTCAGATGGTAAAGAATCTGCCTGCAATGCAGGAGACCTGGGTTCAATCCCTGAGTCAAGATGATCCCGTAGAGAAGGAATGGCTACCCACTCCAATATTCTTGCCTGGAGAATTCCATGGACAGAGGAGCCTGGTGGGCTACAGTGCATGGGGTTGCAGAGCTGGACATGACTGAGCAACTAGCACTTTTACTTTTCACTTTCATGGGACTTATTTTCTAGTGAAGGAGACAGATAGTTAGCATATAAATAATTACAGAGCATGGTAAGTGCCATTAAGCATTTGTTCAATATTTCTACAACTTACCAGTCCTGTGAACTTGAGCAAGTTATTAACCTCTCTAAATCCTTATAAAGCACAGATAAAAGTGTACCTTACTCACAAGGCTGTTTTGAGAGCTAAATGCATTCACTGTCGAGCACACAGGAAAACTGACTTAAGAGTTAGCTAGTAATATTAATAAGAATAATTTAGTGATCACACAGCATTCCAAGTTCAAATATACATATATATATATACACACACACTTTGTATTAAACATTCTGCTACAACTAAACTTTCTCAGCAGAATTCCTTTTTAATATAATCTCTGTAAGTAAAGACTTTTCCCTTCAGTCATCTTCCGTCCGTGTTGTGGGAATTCAGCCCTTTTCATCTTTTTCTGCAAATCGTTTTTTCCACTCCAAGATCAATTTGTGCCTATTTTTGCCAAGTATTTTCTATTTCTCTTTTTTTTACTTTTCCTCCAAAAGAGAAAAAAAATTCAATGTCTGGGTCCTCGGAATGCCCAGGCTCAGATGTTTGTGGAAATTTGAAGACCAAGAGGGTTTGAGAACTAGAGGTCAGTATGCCCTCATCTAGTCTGGAACAATAATGCAAATGTGATACTCTATAAGAATGAGCTCACAGAAGAGTGGAGCAATGTATTCATTTATAGAAAGGAAATTGCACTCAGGATACCTGCTTTCTAGATCAGTGAATAGATGGCTATCAAGCTAAAGTAAACCTCTTAAAAGTTAATTTTTATGTGTAAGTCAAGCTGTGCAGAATGACCCTGAGATGGAATTAGGTTTATGGGATGGGAACCAAGAAGTGCATTTACAGCTGCTCAGACACATAAGAAAAAGTGCTTCTGGGATCATAACAGGTGAAAAGAATTTCAGTCATTCCTGCCAGGGAGGTGGCAGGATGCAGTAGGGAAATACCTGGCTTTAAAGTATGGATATTTACTGGGTGTGAGGCCTCAAGCAAGTTAGGTAATCTGTTTAAGTCTGTTACCAGTAAAATGGAAAACCTAATAATATCAACCATATATATTATTTTGAAAATTAAAGGAGATAATGATTATGTAAAGCATCCTGAGTCTAAAAGTTTATGAGAGCCAAACATAGGTTTTTCCTTTGGAAGGAAAAGGAAAGAAGTCTAATTTGGCAAAAAAAATCAGCACTGATTGCTAAGGATGTTAAATGCATCCCTACCGAAAGATGATTTAAGGGTTTATAACATGCAGATGAGATTAATGAAAAGAAGTATTTACTAATAGGAAATGATATAGTTTCTGCTAAAGGGATATTTAAAAGAAATTAAAGAATAATGTAGAGGCTCAAATATAAATATAAGCTCAACAAATGTTTCCTTTCCCCTTTTCTAGCAGATATCTGAAACAGCAAGAATTTGGAATTTTAAAATCCAAAGAAGTTAGGTCCTTAAAAAGTTACTTGGTATATTACTCAAGTCCAAATTCTGCTGTTTATTAGGTGCATAACCTTAGAAAATTCAACCCTTTCTGAGATTTGGAAATATAATAATATCCATCTTCTTCTGTAAAGATGTTGTGAGGAGTGAAATAAAATTATAGAATGCATGTTAGAAGTGTTCTGTAAACTATAATGTGCAATATCAACAGACAATGGGTATCTAGTTGGTTTATATAAATATAAATTTATATTTAGTAGGAAACTTTTGCTATGATAATTGGTGATGTTTTAATTACAGTAAAAGTAAGTGACTTCTCAAGCTCACACAAATAAATAACTCCAAGTCCTTGCAACTGATGAGCAAACAATTCTCTGTACTACTCTAATCAGGACTTAGCCTGAAAAAAAGAATGGGAGCTTTTCAGTGGAAGAAATTACAAGGGAAAATATCAACAGATTTCACTATATAAACAAAATTTCCATACATATGAAATACAAAACTAAAAGGAATGAATATTTACAACAAATGTGACAAAAGCTAATATCCTTAAACAAAGGCCTCATAAAACTAGATGAGCAAAACAATAAGATTGCAAAGAAAAACAGGACAAGGACCTTTTACAAATAAACTCATTTTAAGATTGATCTATTTAATCATCAAGGAAATTAAAATTAAAAGCATAATGTGGTATCATGTTTGAGTACTAGCAAAAATTCAAAATTATAATAATGGTATCTTGGTACAGGTGAAATAGAAACTTTTACAAGTCCTTTGGGAACATAAACTAGTAGAATCTTTTGAAAAAACAGTTTAATAATACATATCAAAAAGTTTAAAAAAAATACTCAACTCCTTGGTCCAAAAGAACTACTTTCTAACCCAGAGATCAGCCCAAAGGACCCCACAGAAATGCATGGAAATTAAAGTATCCAATAAAGTATGCAAGATCAACAACAATAATAGCTGTAGCCAACATTTAATTGGTGCTCATTGTCTAAAGTGCCTTACTTGTATTTTCCTGTTTAATCTGTATAGAAGTCCTATTATTTTCTTTATCCCAAATAAAGACATGGAGGCAAAGAAAGATTAAGTAATTTACAAAAGGTCACACATCTGGTAAATAGAAGAGCTAGGATTTAGTTCATGCTTGGAAAATAAATTCCACTCTTTTTATTTCAAAGATAAACCACTACACCAGAATTTGTGATAAGTGCCAAAGAAATGTCATATATACCATATATTGGTAAAAGCTATGGTGGTCTTCAATAGGAGAATTTATCCTTCTCATACAGAAACAGATTGAACTTCATTGGCAATGAAAACAGTTTAATTCTTCTAAAAGGAGACAACTAAAAATTGTGGAGAAGCAACAAGTAGAGATGGAAAAATTGATGTATGTAAAGATCTTAGAATGGGAACTTGGTCTTTATTCTCAGGACTCTTTAGTGACCCAATGGATAACATCATTAGAGATAACGTAACCATGATGGTTGTTATAGACCATTCATCTAACCACTATTCCCATTCCCCACAAGTCCTTCCTATGTATTAAATCAAATGTTTAGGTGGTCAACCCAAAGCCCCTATCCAAACCTGGAAAGCTCTTGTTCCAATCTCCATATAGTATCCCCACCGCTGTCCTCTTTCTCACATATACTAAAGCTACAGAAGGGAGACCAATCATGCATTTGCATAATTGTGAACTAAGGGATATATAAATTGCTGGTTTTACAGTTAAATCATGCATCTAAAATCCAGCTCTACTTGGAATTTACTTTTTTATTCATAAAAAACTTTCCATTAATCTCCATCTTCTTTGAAGATGGAAGACTTCACCACAAAACAAAAAGTGTGCTGTACGAAATCCTTAAAAATCATACCAAACTTGGTCAATTCTTTCAAAACTTGCCACACAACTAAAAAAAAAATTGCCAAATGGTCAGGTTGAAACAAATCCTAACTTGTTTAGGCAACTGCTCCCATCTTACATATTATAAACTGTCCTTATATGATGCCTGCACTCATATTTTATGACATTGTTATGAATAATAACAAAATTCTTATACAAAAAGCCTTATAAAAGCATAAGGTGATTTTTATTTATAAATAAGGTATTCACTGGATTATAAAAAATATTAAAATGGGGTCATAGAATTTGACATTTTAATAAGTATGTACTGTGATAAAAATGAAAGGTTCAGTTTAAATTCCAGATTAACTCTGAATTAAGAAATTTTTATTTTACCTGCTTAAAACCTTGCCTCTCTTGGCATATTTTCATACATATTAACAATTTGAACATGAACTCCTTTTTTTCAACAAATACATTAATAAGGAGTGCTGACATTTCTCTGGACTTTGCTTAAACTGTCATAGATTTTTGGCATTTTGCAAAAGGTCTAATTACAGTGTATGTGGAGGCCAAGGAATGAACTTCTTGGCTTTAAAAGAAGTATCTTTGATTGCTAAAGTGACATATGAAAATACACTACAGCCTAACAGAAGGCCTGAGGAATATTTTCAAAATCTCACAATTAACTCTTCTAATTAAATGAGGTACCATATGTAAAATGCTTACAGTCAGTAGTCTCTTAGATATTAATTCTCTTCTCTCTACATATGTGTGGAAAAAGTCAGAGTGGAAGTTAAAAAGAGCATTGGATAATGTTGGATCTTAATTTTGGGTAACCACATTCGCATCCAGATTTGACTGATGTTTGTTTGTGTCATACTATATTTCTTTTCTACTTATCAGTTTCTAAGAAGTAAATTTTACAACTATTCATGCAAATAAAAAACACAAGTCATACATATACACATATATATGTATATGTGTGTATATGTATGTATATATATAGTTTTTAATCATGGAATAAATATTCCATCAAAGAGATTTTAATGTTCCACAGAGGCAGTTCTCAAATGACTTTTATGGTATCATGTTAAAAACCAGAACACAGTCCATTTTTACAGCAGATTTACTCAATCACAGTTACTAATTAAATTAGCACCGCTTTTATGTCCAACAAATTTTAAGAGTTGAGGCACCATTAGAGAAGCTACATATTATGAGTCTGTGGCCCACATTGTGTTTTACTTGTCAACCTTTTTTAAAATGGTCTGAAAAAATAGCTTCAAGGAATTATTTTTCTTCTTAAACTACACTTAGAATAGTATATGTTTATATCACTACAAATTTATTCATTTTTAATGTTATAACATGAACATTTTTATTTTAAAAGAAGCTAATCCTTTACTTATGTCAACATATCAAATAGCTAAGTTCCATTTCTACTGACACATCATTTGAGACTAGAACAGCAATGTTACCTGAAGAGTTTATCAAATTAGTTGTAGCAGAAAAAGATCTACATATGAGCAATGGAAAGCCTGCAAAATCAACCAGCCTGAACTATTATAATTCTTAAATAACATAAATCAATATAAAAGACTTAATACTGGTAGAAGGAAAGTTTCCACACCTCTAAATTTCTCATAATTTAAATAAGAGAACCATTAAAGCCAGTTTGTCTGACTTAAATTAAGCTCTACTGCTGTCTTCTATCCAAAACAAGGCAAAATTTATGTTATCTAATATGTCATTGGATGAAGAATGCTCAACAATGAAAAAAATTGTAGAAAAATCAAAAGAAGTCAATGTTTAATTTTGCTGATGATAGATGACAGACAAAAAACCTTTCACAAAGTTTCTGACACTACACAAAACTAGTTAGTTCAAACTTCATCTCATGATTTCTATAGTTCACACTCAGTTTTGACTCAAGACCCAGTCAAAACTTGGGAAATGAGAGTAAAATTTAACAACTGAGAATTTACTATACAAGTGCCTGAGTCCTAAACACAGCTAATACAGGCTTCCCTTAGAAAACAAAGACCCAAAATAAGTATAATAGAAATGTACTTTTATCAACATATATTTAGCTATTTTGAGGTCTAATTTTTCCTAAATTATTTATTCTACTATATCCCATAATTTAAAAATCAGTTACAAAATAAATCATATATATATATGTATATATATACATACACACACACACACACATATGCAATAGAACAAACCGGACCTTTCTGAAGGAAGTATAATTCATTCTTAAATCTCTTTTAAAATTCCATTTTCCAGCATGGTCATTGCAGGGGAGGAGGAAAGAGGAAGGAAGTGGATAGTTAACAGAGCATGTCCATAGATCCCACAAATGAATAATCAATTTTCAAAGGATCCTTAAGTTTCCAGGTGTCTAGTAGATTTCCCCATGGCTTATCTATTAAAATTCTAGAGGACAGCAATGACATTCACAGACATGGCTGTGCAATTGGTTTAGAAGACACAAAAGTGACTGAATCTTATACAAAAGAAGCTCTTTGGGGTGGTCCCATGAAAGAACTATAGAAATTTGGTATTTTCAGGAGCTGAAGACAGAACTAATGAGTCAATCTTTAAGAGAAGCTCCTTTTTACTAGAACCTTAATTTTTCCAAAGTTACCCAACTTTTCAGGATTCTGTGACAGAATTATGAGTTTAAAACATTCTATTTCAGGAAAACTTTGAGGGAAGACATAAAAGGAGGAAATAAATCTCCTTGCATTCAGAGAAGAATGCAAGCTAACAAATTTTCAAGATATCTGAGCAGGCCACTCAATGAAGTAAGGATAAGAAAATGAACCAAGTCCAGCTGAGAACTCTAGCAGGGGAAATGCCTGAGGATATGATCAGTAATGGATAAGGGCAAGGTGGGAGGGAAACAGGGGAAGAGCTATAGATTAACAATTTATCATTCACCAAATAACTCAAACAAAGGAAAGAGAACTTCTAGAAAAACCTCAAAGATCAGATCTCTGTGTTTCAGAGAGCCACACAAAGAACTCAGAGAACCATGATGAATGTGGAACTTGATTCAACTCAAAATTAAATCCTCTTGCCACTGAAGCCATGTATACTGAATATTTTAACCTTCTTTTGAGGGTTGAGAAAGGACTGAAATCTTGCAGGACCTCAGTGACTATGATTAACATCTCTATTAATACTAGTTAGTACTTGTTGCTCTAATGAGTCCTTGTACCTAAGAGTTACATCTCTCAAGAAGTGCTTCTTTCATTTAAATCAAGTCCACCAAAATCTAAGACCACACACCACAACTCAAGAAGACTATAAAATACCTCTCTTCATGTAATCATAGATATTCACCTAACACATTTTTTTGGTCTTCCTAGTATTCTAAGGTGTAAATGCTTGCCCATGGCTCCTAAATAGAACGAGAAAGAGTAAAAGAATGAGAATATATAACATTATTTAGACTTGGTGCTCAATTTCTTTTGGTCCTTGGTATGTAGTTGGCAAGAGGATATGATCATCTTAACAAATCTTCATAGTCCTTGTCTTGGTCTTTTACACAGGCCTATTTTGAGGAGTTCTATTTGAACTTCTGAAGCAGTAAAAGGCATTGCTCAAGGTGGTTGTTATGGACTGAATTAATTCCTCCCCAAATTCATGTATTAAAGTATTCATCCCCAATACCCCAAACCTGTATTTGAAGATAGATTCTTTATAGAGGTAGTTAAAGTAAAATGAGATCATAGCAGTGGATTCTAATTCCAATATGACTAGTATCCTTATAAGAAGGAAAGATTAAGACACAGAAAATACACATACACACCAGGAGAGGATCATATGAGGACATAGCCAGAAGGCAGCCATCTGTAAGTCAAGGAGACAAGCTTCAGAAGAAACCAAATATGCCAACACTTGAATCATGGATTTCTAGCCTCTAGAGTTGTGAGAAAGTAAATTTCTGTTGTTTAAACCACTCAGTTTGTGGTATTTTGTTATGGCAGCCCTAACAAAAGAACACAATGCTAACAAAAAACTTGAAAATAAGATTATCAAGCTAGGAAACAGACAGCTAAGAACAGAGTTTTAAAACCTAACCAAAAAAAGAGAGAGAAGCAGACACAGGCCTTAACTTCTCTAGATTCTGGACTGAAAATAATAATCTTGTGCTTATAGTTGTGCTAAAGATAACATATAAGTCTTGTCTACTTACTGTGTGCCAGATACCATGCTATTAAAAGAGGTAATAATAAAGGATGAAGTTAACCAAGTATTCAGATATTCCTTCTCTAAAAGATATCATGGATGAAAATGGTCTATTTTTTCCTAAATGAAAATGATCTTTTGTATTTCCTTAGTCACTATCTCAGAGTCACAGTTATATACCTCACTTTCCCTATGTACTCTACAGTATTATAGTTAATCCAATCTACCCCTAAAAAATACTGTGCTCTAACTTTTTTCACTAGAAAAATTCTCAAAAGGCTACAAATCATTTTGATAATATGTCTTCAGTTCAGTTCAGTTCAGTCGCTCAGTCGTGTCCGACTCTTTGCGACCCCATGAATCGCAGCATGCCAGGCCTCCCTGTCCATCACAAACTCCCGGAGTTCACCCAAACCCATGCCCATTGAGTCGGTGACGCCATCCAGCCATCTCATCCTCTGTCGTCCCCTTCTCCTGCCCCCAATCCCTCCCAGCATCAGGGTCTTTTCTAATGAGTCAACTCTTTGCATGAGGTAGCCAAAGTATTGGAGTTTCAGCTTCAGCATCAGTCCCTCCAATGAACACCCAGGACTGATCTCCTTTAGGATAGACTGGCTGGATCTCCTTGCAGTCCAAGGGACTCTCAAGAGTCTTCTCCAACACCACAGTTCAAAAGCATCAATTCTTCGGCACTCAGCTTTCTTCACAGTCCAACTCTCACATCCATACATGACCACTGGAAAAACCATAGCCTTGACCAGACGGACCTTTTTTGGCAAAGTAATGTCTCTGCTTTTTAATATGCTATCTAGGTTGGTCATAACTTTCCCTCCAAGGAGTAAGCGTCTTTTAATTTCATGGCTGCAATCACCATCCACAGTGATTTTGGAGCCCCAAAAAATAAAGTCTGACACTGTTTCCACTGTCTCCCCATCTATTTCCCATGAGGTGATGCGACCAGATGCCATGATCTTTGTTTTCTGAATGTTGAGCTTTAAGCCAACTTTTTTCACTCTCCTCTTTCTCTTTCATCAAGAGGCTTTTCAGTTCCTCTTCACTCTCTGCCATAAGGGTGGTGTCATCTGCATATCTGAGGTTATTGATATTTCTCCCAGCAATCTTGAATCTCTCTAAGAACTTGAATTGCAAGTTTCTATAGAAACTTGCAATTCAAGTTCTTAGAGAATGGAGACCTTATTTCTACTTTAGGGAAAGTAGTAATGTTGCAGGAAGGGGCCTCCTTCCAGGACTCAAAAGGGGGCTCTTGTCTAACACTCAGTAATGACTTGTGCAAAGAGACACGTGTGCTGACAAAGCAAGAGACTTTATTGGGAAGGAGGGCCCAAACAGAGAGCAGGAAGGTAAGGGAACCAAGGAGAAGGGCTCTGCCAAGTGGCTCACAGTGTCTGGATTTATGGTGATGGGATTAGTTTCTGGGTTGTCTTTGGCTACTCAATCTGACTCAGGGTCCTTCCAGGTGGCATACACATTACTCAGCCAACATAGATACCAGTGAGAAGGATTCTGGGAGGTGCTAGGACAGTGGCATCTACTTTTGACCTTTTGTGAACTCTTCTGGTTGGTGGTGGCTTGTTAGTTCCATGTTCCTTGTGTGGTACAATAACTCATGCAAATGGTTACTATGGTCCCTGGCCAGGGTGGGTGGTTTCAGTGAGTGTGTTTCCCCTAACAGTGAGATGGACAAAGTTTATCTTCAGCATCTGTAGTACTCTTCCTTCAGCATCACCCCAACTCCTTTATACTTCCAACTCCCCATGTACTTCAAGGACTCAACCTTTCTTCCCCATCCCCTACCACCACCCCATCCTCATCCAAAACTTCTCTCATGGGACAGACTCATAAACCTACCTCACTGAGATAGGCAAACGTCTCTAAATACTAAATGAAAATATTTTCACCCATGCACAAAAATCTTTTCCCAGCAACAATCTTTTCTTAAAAGAAATTCTAGTCTCATATATATATACATTTTAGCAACCAATTTGAGTTCCTGAGTATTTAAATTGTAAGTCATTTCTATTAGTGATAAGTAGAAAAAGAAGGAACTAGTGATTGGGAATAGAAAAATAGAGTGGTTGGCAGAGAAACTGTAGAACATTTTGCATTGGGCCCTTCTCCAGGGATAAAGGAAGCTAAGGAAAAGTACCCTTCAGTTTTGGAATTGCACTCTACTTTGGTAAGGAGGGCTTCTCTGGTGGCTCAGATGATGAAGAGTCTGCCTGTAATGTGGGAGACCTGGGTTCGATCTCTGGGTTGGGAAGATGTCCTGGAGTAGGAAATGGCAATCCACTCCAGTATTCTGGCCTGGAAAATCCCATGGATGGAGGAGCCTGGCAGGCTATAGTCCATGGGGTGGCAAAGAGTCGGACACAACTGAGCAACTTCACTTGGTAAGGACGGAGGGAGATACACATAAGAGCTGGTGGTGTGTTTTCATGCAAATTGCAGTGATTAGAACCAAGGTACTGAATTTTCAATTAAATTCATAGTTTAGGAAATATCTATTTAGTTAGGCCAAATATGTAAAATAAAGGCTACCCAAAGTTTGATAAATGTCAGATCCCTAACTTTGCTGCATTTCTGAGACAACTGTCTGGGAAATTGGAGTCAACAACTCTGGATCATAAAGTCCAAAAGGATCCAGACAGAACATTAGACACAAAAGAAATAGACCCTTAGTATATATATTACCCCCATAAGGCAAATTGGACATTTTTTAATCTCTCATTGAAACTAGCAGATAGAGATCCTGAAAATGTTCTAGCAGCAAGCAATGATTAATGGAAATTAATGGTAAAGTATCCATTATTATTCATGTCAAAGGGTTGAAATACAGTGACTGTTCTCCTTATTTCATGTACTAAAAACTTTAATCTTTCTAATTCAATTTACCTGGTAATATATTTTTAAAGGGTGAATTTTCCTACCAAAGAGTTTTTTTTTTTTTTAGGAACTTGGCCTTCTCATTGTGTGTGTGTGCTGGGGCTGTGGGTAAGGTGTCTGCTCTGTTTACATTTTCTTTAAGAATAGATAAAATGTTAAATCTGGGTGGGGTGAGGGTAGGGATGGAAGAAAAGAATTCATGTTTGCTACTAAAGCTAAACTTACTACTCAGAACCAACAACTAAGTACTGAAAGTGTTCATTTCACTGTCCTGGACAGTTATTAAGTTAAAGTGGTTATTCCTGCTGCCAGAATTTTAATCTATTCCTCATTTCTCCTCTTAGTATGAATTATTATATTATTTAATATACTAAATTACTCATTACAAAAAATATTATCACTAGAGTATATTCCTAAGTTTTGAGGCAAATACACATAGTGTAATAGTTTGGGGGAAGTTAGCAGATTCAAATATAAAGAAAAGAGTCTTTCTCTTCTACTTGTATTACTCATGGTCACAAATATTCCCATTCTTCCCAAACTATGTGAAATAATTTTGACAAGACCTTCTAGGACAGTGAAGATAAAAGGACATTAAACTATTAAACTATTAAAACTGTCCTGATGAAATTTAGAGAAGGAAAATGATTGCTTTTAATCAAAATACTGTTGTTTGGAAAAATAGTAAAATTGTTATGCAATACAATAAACTGATTTTTAATCAGGTTGATATATGTTTTCCTTTATAATGAAGTAATGGATTAAGTATATTAAATGAGTGCATTTATAATCCCCCTTTAATAATTATATACTAACAATATTCTCCCAAGTATATGCTTTCTATCAGAATTTGTATTTCCTTAGGGGCCTTGGTAAAAGAGATATGACAAGGAAAAGGTTTTTATATGAGCCAACTTTCCTTTCTTTGAAGGCTGGCAGGTCACCTGCAAGACTCTAGGGTTTCTTCTTCACTTTTCTCCAAATCTCATCATAGAGCCTGGCACCTGTTCTGCCTGGAAGAAAAAAAGTATGGCCTTAGAGGAATGATTAACTAGTGGTTGGAGAAAGTCAACATTTTCTTTAAGGAAAGGAGAGAAAAAAAGTCTTGGCAAGGACAATGGTACTTTACATTTGCAAAGAGCTTTACAGGATACAAAGTACCTTCACATCCATTATTTTGATTCTTAAAACAAGTCTGTGAGTTAGGTAGAGCAGCTGTTATTTCCATTTTACTTAAGGAAATTAAGGCTCAGAGATGTTAAGTGACTTTCCTAAAGTCCTCAAATTGTTAAGTGACAGAGTCATAATTTGAACCCTTCTTTAAATTCCAGGAACAACACTCTTTCCATCACCACTCAGAAAAGATTGAATATTAGAACACTAGTGAACAGCTTCTTGGAAATATAGTCCACTTTCTCAAAGAAAGAATGGCAATTCTTTATGTGTTAGTAACATACGAAAGACTTCTAAGAGGTATGATTCTATTTTTCAATTTTCCTAAAATACCCCTAAACATTTCATTTCAAGGAAGCAACAGGGAAACAAGAGTGTTATCTCAACTTTAATCTTGAGGTGGGAAACTCTTAGACATCTACCGGAATCTTATCAATAAGTCAGACACGGGGTAGGGGAAGCTAAATGTATAATAGACAAATGAACCAAGAAATCTGTTTCCATGCAGTGCTGAACAAACAGCTCAAGGGGTGAGAGAACAGATTCAAGCTGCTGTTGATTGGACAGCCAGCTCTCTTTCTTCACAGCTTCCTGGTATATGTCTTTGCCTGTAAGCAGTGTTATGAAATAGTGTGATTTTAATCAGTTTTGACTGTACCTTGCTCTAAAGGTTTACTCAGTGCAGTCCTTAGAGGCACATTACCGTTCGGCCCCATTCCAGGGAAGAAGTCTGTTCTTCATCAGCTTCAGAAAGACAGGAGTGTTTTTGTCTCACCATTCCAGACCGAAAGAAGGACCTAAGACACAGATGGCCAGCCATGGCCTTGGCCTTGCCAAACTGCAACCACACAGTCAATAGGCCAGTGTGTAGACCAATTCTCTAGTAATGACTTAGCAGAGGTATGTCAAATGGCACAGTCTCTAAGACCACTCAACCCCCAGTTACATTTGCATATAGCAATTTAATGCAAACAGAAGTCCCAGACAATCAAATGCATTTTGCATGACCCAGCACAAATGTCTAATGCCTCCAATACATGTGGCCATTTACCCCCCAGATTTCACAGATTTCTCCAGAATCTCTGAGAATCTTTTGGTAGATTCATTTTATCACTCATTTAATAAACAGTGCCAGACATTAGTTACATGGTGGGAAATAGTTGTAGTTTAAATGCTGCTTTATCACAATAAATAAGTCATAATCTCCTGATTCATGAAGGTTATAGTCTAAGTAAGAGACAGTCAACAAACAGGCAATTTGTTAAATTAGAAGAATGTAATTATAATATAAGAAAGGTACTCCAAAAGAAAAATAAATAAATAAGACATTATAGTAGAAAGTAACAGTAGCTGGATGGGGAATGATTTTTAGGTTGACCAGGGAAGGACTTGCTGCAGATTTAAGCTGAAATAGAGATAATCACGTAAAAGTTATATTAAAAAGCATTCCAAGCAGATGCCCTGAGCAAAAGTGCTAAAGCATAAAAGAGAACAGCCTCTAAAGACCTGAGAGGAGACCACAGTAGATTGCGTATAATAAGCAAAGAGAACACTGAGATTAGAAAGGTATGTATCATAAAACATGTAAGGCCTCGTAATCCATGACAGTTTCAATTTTATTTATAACTACAATGGGAAGCCAGTCAAGTATTTTAAGGGGCAACATAAACCTATTTACAGTTTTAAAAGGCCATTTGCCCTCCTCATTGAATGTGGAAATGAATTACAAGGAGATGAAACAAAAAGAAAAACACCAGTCTGACGCCATTATTGTAGTTTGTGCAAGAAATGATAGTGTATGGGCTGAAATAATGGAAGCCAAGATGGAAGAATGTAAACACATTCAAGATATACTTTGGAAATAAGACTTTGAGAGTCTTACTGTTGGATTGAAGGAAGATGGTGAGGTTGAGGGGGAGGGACAAATCACCAATGACTCCTGGGTTTCTGGCTTGAATGATGGTGCATTTACTTAGGAGAAAACAAAGGAAGAACAGGTATCAGCCAGAATGGCAAGGTGGGGATGGGGATTAAAAATCCATTTGAGGCATATTAACTTTGAAATTCCTGTGAAAAATCCAATAGGCAGATATATATGTATAGATAGATAGATATCTAAGAAGAGTCTATGCTGAAGACATAAACTTGAAAATCACCAACAGAGTATATAAAGGCATGTAAATAGATATGACCTAGGAAGAAAATATCCAGAGAAGAGAAGGGGACCTAAAACCAAGACCTGAGGAACCCTAACACTTAGAAGTCAATTAATGTAAGAAAAGCTGTCAAGGGGTAGAGAGGACTGAAGGCCAAGTAGAGGTTAATTCATTTGATCCGTCTCAGAAACACCCTGTAATAGTGGATTTGTGCCTTATCAATATTATTCCCTCCTGTGTCTTTCAAGATTAGATTCAACTACATCTAACATAAAACACCAAGATAACATTCCTTAAACAAAATTAAAATGTATTTCTCTCTCTTGTAAATGAAGCGCAGAAGTAGCAGTCCTGTAGCTGCTCTAGGGTTCCACAGTGTCACTCTGCCAACCTTAACACATTCCTTCGATTTTCAAGGTCACCTCATGATGCAAGATATCTGCTGGAACTACAACCATCACATGTATTTCAAGAGATCAGTAAGAGAAAAGAGAGAAAGACACTAACAGCATACCTCCTCCCTTTTAATGACTCTTTTAAGTCTCATACAAGACTTCCACTTGTATTTATTTGGCTTAGAAGTTGGTCAACATGGCCACATCTAGCTTCAAGGTAACAATTTTTTTTCAAGTTAACTATTTTTTATTTTGTTCTGTGTTCTACATCTGGGCAGAAATATGCTCAGTTAATAATGGCTCTCTATTACTGAGGAAGAAAAGAAGAACTGATAACAGGCTGGGCAACTAGTAGAGTCTGCCATAACCATCACCCTCAAACTCATAATCCTGAAACCATATTGAAATATACCTTCCCCATAACCTCCTTCAGATGACCCCTCAAACTCTTGAAAGGCAGTGTGCACAGTGGTTTGGAGTGTGACTCTGGAACCAAACTACATGGTTTCTACAAGTTTTTAAACTTAACATGTGACTTTGGGCAAGTGGATTAACCTATATGTACTTAATTTCTTCTGAAAATAAGGACAACAATAATAGCTACCTTATAGGACTGAAGTGAAGATTAAATAAATTAATACTTCTTAAGCATATTCTAATGAGTTAGAATGGTGAGTTTTACAAAGCACTCAGTAAATATCAGTCATTATTATTCTCTTAGAAATTCTTCATGTTTTTTAAGACCAACTGGCTTCTAGAGTGGATATCTATCAACCCTCCACCTTTCTATCATAAACACCTCTCCACTACCCAAATATCTGCCCTGGGATTGGAATATACAGAAGAGATCCTTGCATAGAACCAGATTTGCTTCCATCCTCTGGGAGAAACCAAAGCCTCTGAATCTATTGATATTAATATCTTGAACAAGATCTGTCCCATCCACACCCCTCTTTCCTCACTTAGCCTCCCTCACAATCGTGATGGCCTGGTACAGACCTCACATCAACATTTCAATTCCCTATCAAGAGTGCCCCAACAGACTCTGCTCCTATACTTTTCCTTCACCAAACATTTTTAAAGGAGTATCTATCTCACTTTCTCTGCACAAAATGAAATAACTAACGCCTATTATTTGATTAACCAATGGATTTAGCTTTTACATTGGTATTATTTGCCAGGCATGTTAGGTTCAGTTACTATATAAAAACTTTTCTTATATATTTCATTTTTAAGTGAAGTATTTTTATTGATTTTTAATGTTTCCAATTTATTTTTATTTTAAATTTTTACTTTATATTGGAGTATAGTTGATTAAATAACATTGTGTTAGTTTCAGGTGTATAGCAAAGTGATTTAGTTATACATATGCAAGTATCTATTCTTTTTCAAATTCTTTTCCCATTTAAGGTAAAACTCTCATGTTTTAGAGAGAAAAGTATGTTTTGCAATTCCTTGGTCCTGTTTGTTATCCATGGAAAATGTATCTACCACCTGCCTTTACTATACCTTATATTTCTACATTACTTCCCAATTTTTATCTAACAATAACAGCAATATTCCAGGTGTATGTTATGCCAGGTGTATGCTAAGACTTTACATTCACAATATTACTTAATTTATTTTAATGATCACCTTATTTTGCAGATTGTGGAAACTGAGGCATAAAAAGGTAATAAAACTTGCCTTTGGCCATATAATTAGTAAACCTATGGAGCTGAGAATCTCAGAAGACCAAAATTTATTTTCTTCCAAATGTTTAAACCTGAATAAAAAACATAATACAAAGAAAACATATAGTGTGATCCCACATATTTTAAGAAAGTAAACCCTATGATAATAATGCAGTTTGGATGTATATATACCAAAGGGTTAGTTGCAGTTATTTTGATGGATAGGACCATAAATGATTTTCTTTTCCTTTTTGAGAATTATCTATGTTTTCCGTAAGAAGCAAGCATTAATTTTATAATTTAAAAAATGTTATTTTCTGTATTAATGTGGAAGTAGGAAAGCCCAGTAGGGCAATTGTGTTTGATTTTGAGTGTCTAAAACCACAGGCTAGAATAGAGGTTTTTAGCTGGGGTATGCCAAGGGGTATAAATGCTCACAAATTTCCATGTCCTCCCTCCCACCTTTTACACACACACACACACACACACACACACACACACCTCTGTATAACTGTAGCTGTCCTACAGTGTTACATGTTATTATGTATGGGGCTGAACATTTTGAAATTTCTGATATTCAAACATTTCTCACTTACAAAAACTACAACTTCATATGATCCAATACAACTGAAAGAGCAAGAATCTGTGCCCAGTGGGGATAGAGTTGAGTCAAAAAATTATTTAAAAAGTAACATACATACTATATTTAAAAGACATTTAAGGACTAATTTCTTCTGCATCAAGGCCATCATGCATCTATACTTGATGCATGTGTTTAATAGCATATATATTTAAGACTTGCCTTGCCGCTGGGCAATAAAAAGTTAGCCAAGGTATACTTTGCTTTTTCTTACACCAAATGTCTGAGAAGAAACTAGATACATCATTAGACAATGTATATGGCTTTCTAGATGTGATATAGTCAACTTAATATCATGTGTAGTAAACAGGATGTAAATTACGGAGAAAATGTTTTTTCTACTTGACTTGGAATAAATTATGTGAGCAATTTCCTTGAAAAAAAAACAGACATAAATTGTAAGTTTGGGATTGACATATATACACTACTTTATATGTAAAGTATATATAAAATAGTTAACTAATAAAGACCTACTGTATAGCATAGGAAACTCTACTTGTTACTCTGTAATGGCCTAGATGGGAAAAGAATCTTAAAAAGATTAGATATATGTATATGCATAACTGATTCTCTTTGCTGTACACTGAAACTAACACAACATTGTATATGAGCTAGACTCCAATAAATTTTTAAAGTAAAATAAAAAATAACAGTAATGCAATGTTGCAAAGCAATTATCCTCCAATTTAAAATAAATAAATTTTAAAAAGCGATAACAACAAAATGCTACTATGGTTGCTACTACTACTAGTAATAAACAGCAGTGTGTAACTAAGAGCATAAACATATCTTATATATGTTCATTCATTTAACCATCATATAAGTTAGTACTATTATTTATCCTTACTTTCAGATGAGGAAACCAAGTCATGAAGAAGTTAAGTAACTTGTCCATACATATACATCTAGAAAGGGAAGAGCAGATATCTGAACCCAAAGAGTCAGGCTTCAGAGTCTTGTACTCTTAACCACTATGCTACATATATTATAAATCATAGTCTATTGTTATGTACAAGTGAAGCGAAAGTCACTCAGTCCTGTCTGACTCTTTGCAAGCCCATGGACTATAGAGTCCATGGAATTCTCCAGGCCAGAATACTAGAGTGGGTAGCCTTTCCCTTCTCCAGGGGATCTTCCCAGTCCAGGGATCGAACCAGGGTCTCCTGCATTGCAGGCAGATTCTTTACCAACTGAGCTATGAGGGAAGCACTCATTAAAGTTATACAAAGTTATACACTCATTAAAGTTATACAAAGCACTCATTAAAGTTAAGGATTTTTGTGTGCTTATTTTATTATTTATTTATTTGGCTGCGTGGGGTCCTAGTGGCCGCACACAAGATCTTTGCTGTGTTACGTTGGCACTCGGGCTCAGGAGTTGTGGTGTGTGGAACTGGCTGCTCTACAGCATATGGGATCTTAGCTCCCCAACCAGGAATCAAACTTGTGCCCCTTGCAATGCAAGGCAGATTCTTAA